>NW_020664980.1:11584193-11588511 GCF_002925995.2 Terrapene triunguis
GGCGGCCGGAGCCCTGGGGGGAGGGCGGCGAGCCCCGGCGGGGGCTCCGCTCTCCCCCCGGCGGCCGGGGGGAGGGCGGCCAGAGCGCCGGGGGGAGGGTGGCGAGCCCGGCCGTGGCCCTGCTCTCCCCGGGGGCCGGAGCGCCGCGCCGCCCCCCTCCAGGTGCCGCCCCAAGCACCAGCTTGGTGGGCTGGTGCCTGGAGCCGGCCCTGCATTCATCATATTTGCTCAGTCCTCTAGTTTTGTGGACAGGGTGCTCTAGAGACTGAATTCTGGGCATTGTATTCAGGGACATGGACTGATGAGAACTAGAGAGACATCTGAAGAGATCACCAAACCCAGGATTATTTGATAAAGTAGTTCAACTTCTGTGCTCAGCAAGTTGATAGAGGTATGAAATGAACAGCCTCACTCATTTCGCTCCTCTCTTATTAGCCCAGGTGTCCAAATGACATAAAAACACCCTGACCCGGGGTGCAAGAACAGTTTGTATAGTGGGGGTGCTCAGAGCCATTGAACTAAACTGTAAATCCTATATATAATGGAAACCACTTCAAGCCAGGGGGTGCGGCAGCACCCCACTCCCCAGTTCCAGCACCTATGCCTAGACCTGAAGAAGAGCCCTGTGTAAGGTTGAAAGCTTGTCTCTCTCACCAACAGAAGTTGGTCCGATAAAAGATATTGCCACATCCACCTTGTCTCTCTAATATCCTGTGACTGATAAGGCTACAACAACACTGCAGACAACAAATTAAAAAACACCCATCAGGGCTCAACAATATTAACAGATATCTTGATTTCTCAAGGTCTTGAGAGCCTAGAGCTCCTATTGACTTCAGTGGGAGCGTGTGCTGCTCAATGCCCGGGGCGAGGTGGGGGGGAGAGAATGACACAAGTGACTTTTTTTTTTTTAAAGGAGTACCGAACATGGGATTTTCTCCTGAGAGCTGTACGACAATCTCTCTGTTATAAAGGACATAAGCAGTGCACAGCAAGTCTTCTAAAGATGGGCCTTTGATTTATTTCCCACTGATCTACTGAGATTCTCCCTAGTCCCCTTAGAGCAGGGGTGGCCAACCTGTGGCTCTGGAGCCACATGCGGCTCTGCGGCTCCTTGAACAGGCACCAACTCCTGGGCTGGAGCTACAGGCGCCAACTTTCCAGTGTGCCAGGGGGTGCTCACTGCTCAACCCCTGGCTCTGCCAAAGGCCCTGCCTCTACTCCACCCCTTCCCGCCCCCTGCCCTCAGCCTGCCATGCCCTCGCTCCTCCCCCTCTGAGCCTCCTGCACGCCATGAAACAGCTGCTGGTGGGTGGGAGGTGCTGGGGGGGGAAGCTGATGGGGGGCTGCTGACGTATTACTGTGGCTCTTTGGCAATGTACATTGGTAAATTCTGGCTCCTTCTCAGGCTCAGGTTGGCCACCCCTGCCTTAGAGACTAGTAAGAGTGTAGAAACCAGTGGGAGAAGACAGGTTTTACATTTTACTGAGTTTAACAACACAGGGGAAATTACCTGCATTTTGACCATGACAGTACGTGCCAACTCCATTTAAAGTTACAATATAATCTTGGCTACATTTAATCACTTCTGAGCACAAGCTCCCAAGGGGTCCGCTAGATTTGAAGGCAAAACACGTGTGCATAAGCAATGCATCTCCGAGTCACTGAGAATTTGCTCAAACAATGCCACCATGGAAGCAGTGTTTTCATAGGCTAGACAGGTCTAAACAGGGTATTACTTTCCCACTTATATTCAACTCTAATTTAACACGTCATGCAAATGGCACAGGAGGGAAAATGAGATGGAAAAATCCCCTCCATACCCCAAAACTAAGAGACCATCTGCCGTTTCAAAAGAAATTCTAGAGAGCACAGACAGCATCTGCACCCAATTAGGATTTAATTTGAAACTTTTGTTATTTGCTATCTCTCTTGTTTTTCTGGGGACAACTGCTTTGATGTATGCCAATTGACAAAATATGTAAGAAATTTGTATTTAAAAAACCCCTGCTGATGGAAGATAGAGGGGTGAACCTCCACTGGCTTACCAACAGGTAACAAGGCTAAACAAACAGAAAACAAGACCCCCAACTTCTCACGTGCCTTCCTTCTAATTTACAGCTATGAGGACAGGACTGGCCAGATGGCTAACTTGTTCTTTATTCAGCACTGTGCTCACTAATCAGAATTCTCTGATCAAAGGGTGTTCATCTCACAGCAGCAGATTCTGGAGAAGAGGAATCACTATTGCTGTAGGATAGGGCCTTGCCAAGTCAGAGCAAGTTATATAGTTTCTCAGTAGCATGCCAGCTCTCACTCTCTATCTCTGTCTCTATCAGTGGTTCTCAAACTTTTGTACTGGTGACCCCTTACACATAGCAAGCCTCTGAGTGTGACCCCCCCCTTATAAATTAAAAACACTTTTAAAATATATTTAACACCATTATAAATGCTGGAGGTGAACCAGGGTTTGGGGTGGAGGCTGGCAGCTTGTGACCCCCCCCATGTAATAACCTCGTGACCCCCTGAGGGGTCCCGACCCCCAGTTTGAGAACCCCTGATATATATATAAATGGAAAACATTCTATGCTTGGAGTATTTACGTATTGCATACTACGCATGCACATTGCTTGCTCAGTCACGTATATTGTTGCAGATCACACATTTCTTCCCAATCTCTAAGTGCCTATCAAAATATGACAGGTTTCAGAGCAGCAGCCGTGTTAGTCTGTATCCGCAAAAAGAACAGGAGTACTTGTGGCACCTTAGAGACTAACAAATTTATTAGAGCATAAGCATCCGAAGAAGTGGGTTGTAGCCCACGAAAGCTTATGCTCTAATAAATTTGTTAGTCTCTAAGGTGCCACAAGTACTCCTGTTCTTTTAACAAAATATGAAATTTTATTATTAAAAAACAGCATGTATGCAGAATTTGTCAGTCAGAAGACAGCAAAGCAACTAAGCAGCATTAATGCATTCTCAGAAGGTAGTCTCATTATCCATTTTACAAATGCATAAACTGAGGCCAAAGAGGTTAAGTGGCCTTGTTTAAACCAAGGCGGGACAGAGGAGGGATGTGAAGGAATCCTATTCCCATCAGATATACATTTTGAACTTCATTTTTTGTTCTCCATACAAATGTCAAAGCCAACAAGCGGACTATTACCTCAAATATCACATTACCAGATTATAAACGGTGTATGAAAAGTTAATTAAATCTGTGTAAAGAAATGAATCAAGTCAAACAATTAATTTTGAAGTTGGTAAAACAGATGTCCTGGTATTTATGGGTACAACTTTCCATCTCTTTACTCCACAGCAGACCACAAAGGTTTCATAAAAACATGTTTGCTTCTAAATAAGCCATGCATCTAAAAGGTGAAGTCCCCTCATGTGTTTACTCCTACTACGTGACTCGTTTTACTGTTTTCCTTATAATGAAATTCTTGTCCATTGAAAAAAACGTCTCTACCAACGTAGGTACTACCCATCGGCTGAAAGCTTGTCAGAATGTCAAAGGAGGCTTTGGTTTTTCAACGCAATCAGCTGGTGTCCAAATGGAGATTTTTTTGAAGGAAGTAATTACTTTGCACAACTTCCTTAGCAAAGCTGGAGATGAAGCAAATGGGAGATTCCCATTTAGTCCATCATCTTCTGACGAAAACAGAAGGAATTTGGTTCTCTTGCAATTGCTAAGAAGTGGAGTAATGCTTCAACCAGCACTAACATGGCTGAGTGTTACAACAAACTAGCCACCTGGGGAGAACTACAATTAAATACATAAAACCTCAACTTGCACCTTTTACTAAATGTATTATCATATGATGGGCCCTCCAGTAGCATGGTATTTAAAACAAAACAAAACAACCCATAGCTTTCTGCCCTTGTCCTCAATACCGGGGTTGTTCTTTCACATCTCTGTCTGCAACTGCGAAGGGTCATTTCAGACACTGATTTATACCCTTCTAGGTGGTCAGAATATGCTCCATAGAGCATGCTAAAATGTGGCTTGTGGTCCCAGTGTTCAGTGCTCCACTAGACTCTGTGGGCTGCAGCGCCACATTAAAGGTGGTGATGGCAGCTGTGCAGGGCCACCCAGAGGGGGGGGCAAGTGGGGCAATTTGCCCCAGGCTCCGCAGGGGCCCCCACGAGAATGGCTGAGGCTCCCCTCCCCGGCCCCGGCCTGACCCCGCCTCCGCCCCCTCCCGGAGCCTCAGCGCATCCAGGAGCGTCCCTGGCTCCGGCGGGGCCTGAGCTCCTCCCCGCTCAGAGTCGCGTGGTAAGGGGGCAGGGCTGCAAGCTCCAGGCCGAGCGGCGG
>NW_020664980.1:11598511-11652320 GCF_002925995.2 Terrapene triunguis
CCCCCCCCCCGCGGGGGGGGAGGGGGGGAGCGGCCGGAGGCTTTTTTGCCTGGGGCGGCAATAAAGCCAGAGCCGGCCCTGGAGCTAACCAAGGAATTACAGCTCCCAGGGCCCCCTGTTGTTTCTCAGCTCCCATGCTGGATCCCTGCCACCCCTGCAAATGGGCTGCCCCAAGCACGTGCTTGCTTTGCTGGTGCCTAGAGCCGCCCCTGCTCCCTTGGTCTTCTATGCAGACTCCTGCCTCAGTACTTTCTTCTGTATATTCATCTAGCTTCCCAAGCAGCACACACCCAGCTCTACCCATCTGTTCAAAGCTTTTAAGACTCCATCAGCTCAGAAACGCATCTCAACTATTGCCATGTAGCATTTTATTTCCTGCTAATTGTATTCTATACACTCATTACTTTATATAGTAACTTCAAGACAAGCATTCTATTCTTTATCTTTTATTTTACCTACTATAAAAATCACAGTATTATATAACAACTTCCCCCTCCAAACACACAGTTCCTTCCCTTCAAGTGGCTGTTTGCCACACTTCCTCCTCATCAGCAAGGAAATCCCACTTATCTGTACTGCATTCCATGATGATAGCTACACATATGCTTAAGCTTTTTCCATCACCAAAAATGCAGTGGTATTAGTGGTTTAATGCTTATTTATTAGCCCTACTCCAAAATGCTCCAATACATTCCTCCACTATCATAACTTGCAGATTTGCATTTTCAGTATGGTTTGCATATTTCATCTGGTGCTTTTACAAGCTAAGTGATTCAGCTACTATGAAGTAACACAGATCCACAGCATCGTACAAAAGCACTAACCTCTGAAGTACTATACTGCACACTCCACACAAAATACTGTCAAACGAACATTAAAGTTGCAAAGTGAAGCTTTTAAACATCAGGATATGCAAACTATAAAACTGACCATGGAACCTTAAACTCACATAATACATTATTGATGGAAACTTTAATTAACAATACCACATCCTATTAATTCCACAAGACCCGTGTCTTATTCCATATGCGTGATTCCTTCTAGGAAATCCCACTCAATTTATGCACATGTGGCATGTCAACAAACTCTTTGAAAATCATTTATTTAAAATAAAACATTGTTAGTGTCACAGTTACAGGGCTCACTGCACCTCTGTCCCCTTCCTGGTCTCTCAGAGTGCACACCCTCAGATGTCAGGGCTCCTGCCTTTACCTATCCTGGAGAGGAGTTTTGCAGTTCTCCTACTCTTAGACCAGGCCTTGGCCTACACCATTCTGTTAATCCACTATGATTACCCAGAAGGTCTGGTTCAGCACCTGCCGTTCTTTCCTTTGGGAGTCTTTTGCCAGTGGTGAATACAGAGATCAAAAAGCCTTCCTTCTACCGAAGTACTGTTTAATTTTAATAGTTGGAGTAAAGCCTTTAAAAGAAAAGGATTTTAGAACACTCTACATGAATGCCAGTCTTACCTGATGGTACTCTAGACCGGCCTGGCTTCTCCAGTTACCCTAGATTGACACAGGCTCCCTGGTTTCCTTCAACAGTTCCCCCCAACAACTACCTTCCCTCTTGAGACAGAAAGTCCCCTATAATCCAGCTGGAGTTCCTTTGTTCCTGTCAGTTCAGGGTTTTTGCCCTACTTGTCCAAACCAGTTTGGTAGGCTCAGCACAGTGGTTCGCCCATTGTACTGTAACAACCCCCAAGTGTTTACCCTGGGGTGGCTTATCTTGATCCATTGTTTCCTTCCTGCTTCTTTTTCTTACAGCATCCAATTATACAAACCAGTATAGGCATACAAGTAAACATCCCGATAACAAGGTCACCACACAGTATTCATGCGTTATTACAGAATAGTTCAAAATCTGTCATCTATTTTTCAAAGAAAAAAATAGCCCTTATAATTTTGCAAAGTCAAAAAGAATGTTCGGTGCACCACAAAAAGCTCCATGCAGTAACAGGCCACACTTGTCAGAGGTGGAAGTCTGAACAAACAGGTATCCTTCAGTCCAGGTATAGCCTCAAAAACATTGACACCAAGAAATGCTACCTCATGATTACCAGGCATAACAGCTAATATTTGTGTCAAACCACACCACTACCACATGCTTATAATTTTTTTTAAAGGAAAAACTGAGGATTGCAACATTAAATTTATTGTAGATTAGTTAAACCTATTAAAAGTTGGATGGAAAGAATGACAAATACTAAAAATAGAATCAAGTGTTGGGAAATTTGACATTGGCATAAGTAAACTGTCAAGGAATAAAATGGTTTCAAGCTCATTATCTGCACAAGTGGCTGCCATGAACTGCACAGGAGTTTTTAAACCTATACGCTGCTACATTTCATTCCAGTTAAACATTTGCCTCCACTGAAATATTCTCCCAGATTCTGGACAAAAGCAGCAAAACTACCTAGGTTTAGCAATTCTCTAAGTGTCCTGAAACGGATGTTACCTTTAGGAGCCTACAAGACTCCTCCATGGGAGCACTTATCAATGTCTAAATAAATAAATAAATAAAAATAATATCACCATTACCTAGGTGTTACATAGCTCTTTTCATCAGTAGATCTCAAAGCGGTTTACAAGGGAGGCCAGTATCATGATCCCTGTTTTACAGAAAAGAAAACTGAGCCTGAGGCGCTCACAGAAAGAGCCCACTAGCCAGCCAGATCCTTACATACAAATTAAACCGTTCTAGCTTTCATTTCTCTCTATCACGTGTGTGTGTGTGTGTGTGTGTATACACACACACACACAGAGAAATGTAGACATTAGTATGAAATTTAGATTACTCTGCTACTACTGCATATGATTCACCAGTTAGTTAGTTTAGACATTATCAGCCACACTCAAGTTAATACATTTTAAATTGTCTATAGATAAGATGTTGATAATGCAGAACACTGTCATTTTAGTCCACATAATTCTAGATTGATCTTCAATCCAATTTAAGGGCATGGGGTGAGGAAGAGGGGACTCTAAGCAATTTCAGAATCAATTTGAAAATGATTTTGAGTCCAAATTTCAGTGCTGTCATTCAGTGGGACTGAAATAAGAACTTTACTGCATTTGACACTTCCAAAACTATGGGCCTGATTCTGATCTCACATATGCCAGTGTGAAATGAGTTTCGGGTCCCTCTATTGGAAACTTTTATGATCTTCAACACAGAGAGATTTTTGGAAGATCTGTTAACAGTGCCTCTTGCACTCACTTATAAATAAACGTAGGAAAGAGAAAATCTGAATACAGCAGTTTGGTCATCCTCTAGTCCTTTTACATCCACTGAAAGCTATCAATCAGTCTGGTAACTAATGATGGCTAAGAGGTTAACCTAGGATAGAACAGCCTTGCCCTGCTATCCTGTAATTGCGCAGCTCTGTCCTTGGAATCTGCAGTAACTTTTCATTAGAATAAAGCTTGTAGAGATTTTATTTGTTTGCCTGAAATTTTATGGTCAGTTCTCTCAAACATCTAGTAAATATGGGTTTATAAAATATTCCACAACAATCCAAGATAGGTACTTTTGAAAATCTTAAGTGACTTAGGAACAAAAGTCTCAATTTAACGTGCTCCTAAATTACTCAGATGCTTCTGATCATATTCTTACCAGGTGAGATTTTCAAATTTTAAATGGTTTATCTGAAATGTAAGAAATTTACTAGTTTCTCCTTATTTTCTGGCTATTGGACTCTGTTCCCTCAGTTATGTTCAAGAGAAAATAATAAGATGAGGGGTACCACCTATCATGTGTGCTGCCATATCTGGGCACAATGAAGTTAGTTAACATGTATCACTTTCAACCAGGAGTCAAATATACTCCATTTAACTCAGAAGTTGCAATGAGCTAGACATTACAGATTCAACCTTTAAGATGCCTCTATTTCCAAAATTATTCTAACAAAATACAGGGGCAGGATATTTAAATGCATGTCTTTTGTGATCCAGATGAATGTAATTGCTTGGGCATTGAGTGTGCTTCAATGCTATATAACCGGATGATTGATTTCTTATGGCTGAAACTGTCATGTTCAAGCAACATTAAGTTTGAACTCATGGCATTTAATCTGCAATGTGTTACGGGATCTAAATTAAAAAAGACAATTGTATATTCATTTCCAACTTGAGAAGCAAAGAAAATTTAACAAAAACATACTGATTACAGGGAATTAAGAAGCCTTCTCTATTTCCTTCCCTCCACTTGGCTAGGAAATGTCATCAAACAAGTAACTTCATCCCATCTGACTCTCCAAATGGAACGAATGTATAAGTCACTATGGGAATTTATTACATAACAGCAACAAACAAAGAGCAACATTTTCCTCTCAGAGCCACACCGCAGATCTGGATTCTGATATTCGGCTCTCCCTACGTGCTCAGAACTCCCAGGGAGAGCAGACTATCTGAGTCGAGATCAGCCAAGTGGGTCTCCGAAAGCAAATTCTGCCTTCAGTCATTAAAATGAGCTCACCAGCGATCATGCTCCTCCACATACTGGAGGAAGTTCATTTTCACCTCACTTTAGTATATTGAAGTCAGAAGAGTGCTGCCTTATGGTGAATTTCTAGGACAGGTTTTATTCCACCGTGTACATGGTATCACAGTATATAGGCTTTCTTTGAGGGGAACTATAAAAAACAACAACTTTTCTTAGGTAATCCTACAGGCTGAAAACCAAAGGGGTTAAATTACATGGCCACTGACTCAACAGAAATGCTCCCACTGACTTCAACTAGTATTTTAAAACTAGTTATTCCTTTTATTACCTGAGAAGCTAGAGTTCAAAATTCCAAGTCTCCCTTATTTCACAGAATCATAGAAATGTAGGGCAGAAATGCACCTCCAGATGCCATCTAGGCCATCCCCCTGTGCTGAGGCAAGCTTAAATGTACCTAGCCCATCCCTGACAGGTGTTTGTCTAATACATTTGCCTGAATTGTTGAGGCCAACCCAAAACACAAAATACAATGAAAAGGCAAGGAAGCAATATTCCATTGGGTAATCAGCTTCCCTTCTCTCTCCCTACCCACATCCCTGTAATCCCTGCTCCACGGCCCACTTCCCCTTTAGCAATGCAGCATAATAGGAAATCTGTTACCTGTCCAATCTGTTCAAACCAGATAGTTTATTACAATGATCATAAACTAATATTTATATTGCAGTAGTTTACAACTAACTTTAAATAAACAGGAAGAGGAGGTCAACAAGCAATCAGATTCCAGGCAACAGTATGTGATGGGGACACATGATCAGAGACACACCTAGATGGCTTTCACACATTTTAGAAGTGGTTTTAGAGTAAGCTGGGCTCTTTCCTTCTGATCTACTGTCACCAGCAATAAAAGTTCTGTAGGCCAAGTTAAGCCCTCAGTGACCCCTGCAGCAACACAGATTTCAAATGACTGCCTCAGTGACTTCTGTGAAACTCCATTGTCTTCAATGGAAGTGCAGGTAGGCATAGCTCCGTAGAACTCAGCAAACCGGTCTGTCCCCAATGCACAAGGCGAAATACAATCCTGCTCTCAGTAGCACTTCAGAGGATAAAATTATATCGTTCTCTCATAGCTGAAGTGAGATGATCTGATTCTTGGTACACACAGAGGGCTGACCTGCTGAGCACAGCACAGTCCCTTAGGGTATGTCTACCAGGGGGGGAGGGGGGGGGGAGGGGAGAAGAAAAAAAGGCAAAACTAAACTAAACCAGTGAGTCTCAGAGCCTGGGTCAACTAGCCCGGGCTCTGAAACCTGGCAAGGGGAAGATGGGGTCTCAGAGCCCGAGGTCCAGCCCGAGCAGGAACCTCTACACTGCTATTTTTAGCCCCATAGCTTGTGAGTCCGAGTCAGTTGACCGGGCTCACTGCTGGGGTGTTTCGAGGTGTTTTGATTTTGTTTTTTTGTTTTTCCAGTGTAGATATACCCTTAAGAGACCCTGTTCTGAGTCTAGGCCAGTGGTTCCCAAACTGGGGTTCGTGAACCCCTGGGGGTTCACAAAATGTTACAGGGGGTTCTTGGGAAAAAAATCCCTAATGGTGGACAGAGCTGTCCCTAGGGACCCCAGGCAGCAAGGGACCAGCAGTCCGGAGCCCCTGGACTTCCAAGAGCTAAGCAGATCAAAGCAAGCATCTCTATCACACTGAGGAGATTTAAACTTCAAGACTCCTTACAAGAAATGGAAAGGGAGGTGGATATTTTTTGCTGTTTTTAAAATTAAATAGGCAGCTAGTATTGTTTTTAAAATGATTATGAAGAACAAGTTTAAGCTTTGTTGTAACGTGCATTGTTTACCTGGACTACTCAAGACCTGAATGCTTGTGTAGGAGGAACTCTTTGAGTTGGTTTCTTAAATACCTTCATGCTGTTTCACAACTGATACTCCTTAATGAAACATAGGAGCCTTGTCCTCTAATAGTCTTATTCAAAGTGATACATGCTACGAAAGTGAGATCTTGGAAGACTGTTGCCGTTTTCATAATGTAATAAAAATATTGTAATGATAAATAATAATTAATAATAAATAGTGTGTAATAAGCATGTCATAAAAACAAATGTTATATTTCCAAGATCACTGCTTTTATAATTTATACTCAAGTAAAGGAGAAAATCCCTGGAAATATTCATTTTGAGGAGGGGGTTTGCGAGACTTGACATTTTAGTGAAAGGGGTTCAGAGGTTGTTAAAGTTTGGGAACCACTGGTCTAGGCTGTAGTAATGACACCCAGACAGAGCAAATCCAGCCACTGGATGGGGGATTCAGATCTAGCCCACTAGCTGGCCATGCACTGCAACCACAACACTCCCATGTTATTCAGTACAGAGCATTTGCTCTCTGATGTATATCTGTCAGTCATCATTCTGACCAACAAATTACAGACCTAAAGCACAAACAATAATTAGAGACCCAATTAGGGAGGTGATTATTTTAAAACCTGATTCCACTTAAAACAAAACATATACCAGCCTTCTCCTCAGGTTTCCAATTTAAAATCATACGAAGCATTTTAATTTCATACTTTGAATTTTGCAAGTGCCAAATAATACAAGAGATTGGGGAAAAGTAATTGTCCACCAGCTTATTTAACTTGTTAACTGAAAATATTTGAGCAGGAATTTCATGCTGGCATAAGCCACCCAGAACAGCAAGAGGTTATGGTAAAGATATAAGCTATTATATGTGTGCGGGAATATGTTACTGAGAATGTTACTGTTAGGATTGAGATGGTATTTCCAAATTAACTCCCCTTTTTCAGCTGCAAATAATTTTCACAAACAACTTCTTTTAGGGGCTAAAGTTTTCCATCCTTGGTCTCACCCCAAAGGCGAATCTCTTTGTAAGAGCCTGAGCAAAATAAGTTATGTTTGAGTTATGAGAGCAAGAAAACTAAAACAAGAATATCAAATTGTTTTTTCCCTGTGGGACTTAAAGGTTGAAGAAGTTGGAAACTTCAGACTTATCTTGTTTTAAAGACCTTACTGGTGGAAGGAAAAAATCAAACAAAAAGAACGGTTTCAGAATTTTTCACATTAAAGAGTCAGGAATTTTTTTTTTAGCACACACAGACATACCCTCTTATAACCTGCCCAGCTGCCTTCCCTCAAGCCCCACTTTTTTCCTCCCTATGATTAGGGTGACCAGGTGTCCCGTTTTCGACCAGAACACCCGTTAAAAGTCGCCAGCAGTGCTAAGGCAGACTAGTCCTGTGGGCATGAGGGGGGCGGCGTGTGGAGCCTCCTGGCCCCCCCGGCTTAGGTCCGGGGCCCCCTCCTGCACCCCAAAACCCTCATCCCCATCCCAGAGCCCCCTCCCACACCCTGAACCCCTCATCCCTGATCCCAACCCAGAGCCAGCATCTCCAGCCCAGAGTCCTCATCCCCTCCTGCACCCCAACCCCCTGCCTCAACCTGTAGCCCCCTCCTGCACTCCGAATCCCTCAGCCTCAACCCCCAGCCTGGAGCCCCCTCCTGCACCTCAAGTCCCTGATTCCCAGCCCCACCCCAGAGTCCGCACCCCCAGACAGAGCCCTCATCCCCTCCTGCATCCCAACTCCCTGCCCCAGCCCGGAGCCCCCTCCCGCACTTTGAACACCCTTCATTTCTCTCCCCACCCCGGACCCCACATCCCCAGTTAGAGCCCTCACCCCCTCCTGCACCCCAGCCCCCTGCCCTGTGAAAGTGAGTGAGGGTGGGAGAGAGCAAGTCACTGAGGGAGGGGGAATGTAGTGAGCAGGGGGGGGGCCCTGTGGGAAGGGCGGGCCTCAGGTGTTCAGTTTTGTGCGACTAGAAAGTTGGCAACCCTACCTATGACTGGAGATTTGTTAACTTGAAAGGTCCCTTGAAATGTGTTAACTACTTGTGCTAAACAATCTGTTCCACCTTGTATTTAGCTGTGGCACTCTGAGTACATTTCCCAGACGCAAAGAAAAGGGCTGCGTAGCTCAAAAGCTTGTTCCTCTCATCGGAAGTTGGTCCAATAAAAGGTATCACCTCACACACTTCATCTCTCATTTTAGCACACAGGCATTCGTGAGTATTGACAACTGATGGCAAATATAGGGCCTGCATTAGTAAATAAAGGAAATGCTGAGTCTGGAACAGAAGTTTATCGACTTTATTAGAAGTGGGGGAAGAAAGTCATGGTACAAAACTACTCCTTAAAGCAGATTTGACTGCTATTATTTGTTTCAACTTTACTCCCCCTCCCAAATGAAAATAGTTGTCTACACCCCCTGCATTAGAATTTCCCAATCAGGAAATGGGACCCTTCCATGCTAGGCACTCTGCACACATACTGACAAGATGGTCTCTCCCTTCAAGGGCCTATGATCTAAGGCCTTGATCCTGCAGTTCATTGATTTCAAATGGAACTCAGCACAGGCACAGCAGTGAATTGCCATGTTGGGGCCTAAGTATATTAGATGAATACTTTAAAACGGGAGGGAGGAAGCAAAAGGTAACAGTGAGACAATTATGATCACACAATAAGCAGTGGTCACACTGGGTTTTCTCCTCCTAGAAGATCTCCAAACAGGTTAGAAATAGTAGTCAAAAAGTTAGCTTGAACCCAAATTTTGGGTTGAATTTCCTTGCTTGTATGAACTTTAAAGCCCAGGCCAAGATGATTTTCTAGAGCAAATAAATAGCACCACATTGGTCACATCAATTAACAGTGCATGAAAAATCATTAACTCTGTGTATAGTTCAGAAATCCTCATCAGAGAAGGCCAAGCCTCAACAATACAATGTTCTATTGTCTTAGAAAGTTAGTTTCCTTCTACCATTATTACTAGATTAATTTCTCATAAAAATATAATTTTTACTTTAGTAATGGGTGTTTCACATTTGCCTATTGAAAGGGAAAAAAATAAAAAACAAAAACACTCTTTTAATGATCTAATGTGAAAATGCTCTGGGAAGAGTTTCTAAGAAAAGCAAACCCAAAGCTTTCACACACATGTCTCAGTTATTCCTTTGCTCTCAACATTACAATGTAATTTCCTCTCAAAGGTATTCTTTATCACTGGAGATTAAAGACACATTCTGGTGCTGTTTGATTTGGCCTCTGCTCAGATAAACAAGTAAACTGCAGGAACGCAGAAGTCAACAATCAAGAGCCGTTGAATTGACAGCAGCCAGATAAAAATAAGCAGGTCAGAGTCTGCTTTACTTCATTTCCTTACACATCCTGGTGCAATGCTACAAAGACTTTCAGAAGAACTATTACTCATTTAAACAGAGCTACTTTATTCAAAACTAGTACACCTATTTAAGAGATTTCCCACAGTTAAATACATCATCCAAATATCTTTGTATACTTTACTTTCTTGACTGAGTGGATTTCTCTACCAAAAATAGAACCAATGCCTTTTCTTTCCTCCCAAATTCCCTTAAAAAGACATACCAAAGGATACAATAACTTTTATCCCCTAGAATGTCCAAAACTAGGGATGGAAAAAGATATACGAGGTCATCTAGTCCCAGAGTTGTCCTTAGCATCTTTGAATGGTCCTGCAAAACAATTACTCACTTCTTCCTCCCAAATGTTACTGACTCCCATCCACCACGAGCACATTACTATCTAGACCGCCAGCCTTAAGATTAGCACAAGGGTCAGCAAAACAATCTTTATGCCACCCCCAAACTTAAGACTCATCTTCCATAATGGGGGTGGCGGATTTGTGGCTCAAGACCAGGACCATACTCTTAGAGTATTAGGTTTATAAAGGAAAGGAAAAGAAAACCTGACTTACTTGAAAGAGGGGACACTATGAGAGAGTTGCTAGTCAAGGGTCACAAGATTGTTTTATATCCATGTGCCTATTGTTAGTTGCCCCATAGTCAAATTTCAGATTTTACATAGATATGTTTACTACTAACAAGTTTCACACTTTTCAATGCTCACGTCTGCTGAAAAAGACAAGACATTAACATTCTCACCATGAGAAGAACACAAACACACAAACAAAATTGATAAGCAAACAGCCTGTACTTCATTTACAACCACCACCTTCCCATATACAGTATTTAACTTCCCCATGTTAAGAAAGTTGAAATGCTTAGAGCAGGCTGTACTCCTTCAGATACTGCAGTTTGAAGTCAGTGGCACTCATGCTCTTAAGTCACATAAATGTTTTTAGGCACCTCATCTGAGAGTGGAATTTTTAAAGACGTGTGAAAATGTTGGTCTGTGTGTATAAAACAGTCACAACAACCTTGTTAATGTATTGACAGTCTGAGTAATTTTTTACTGCTAACACTGCAGCTTTAAGTAACAGATTTCATATCAATAAGCTTTTAATAACACAACTTGAGACCCTGATGCTGCAAACACTTGTACCCATGGCTAACTTTAAACACCTGAGCAGTCTTATGGAAGTCAATGAGAATGTCTACTCTGCAAAGAAAAACCCTTGGCACCAAGTCTCAGAGCCAGGGTCAACTGACTTGGGCCCAGGTTGAAGGGCTAAAAATAGCGGTGTAGACATTCCCACCAGGGCTCTTCCCTTCTCCCAGAGTTTAGATCCTGGGCTCCAGCCCAAGCAAGAACATCTACACTGCTATTTTCAGTCCCACGGCATAAATCCCATGAGCCCAAATCGATTGACCTGGACTCAGACTCGCTGCCACGGATTTTTCTTTGCAGTGTAGACATACCCACTGGGACTACTGGTGTGACTAAAATTATGTACTTGATTAAGTGCTTGCAGGATCAAGGTCTTAATTCTCGATGTTTTGGAAAATTCAGATACGATACCAGAGTGTTATATAAAGTAAAAAGCATTTATAGTTAGAGTCATTATAAATTGTAATCTAAAGTTGTAATACCACAAGTTTTCAAAATTAGTTGTACAAAGCCTGAGCTTGATTTAAAAAAAACAAACAGGTTATTTAAAATTGCCACCTAGTTTTAAAAAAATTGAAATATTTTATTGTGCTCTGGTAACTTAAAATGGGTTAGATTTCAAAATTGTTATGATCGTCCTCGATGTGGAAAGTTGTCAGTGGAGTTCGATGCATTTAAAGACATTTATTTCATAAAAGTTGTAAGTGCTCACAGGTTTATTAGTGAGCCCAACTTATGTCAAAGGCAGACTTCTGTACAAAGGAGTGAATCCATGGCAAATTTTACATTCATACATCTTCAGTAAGGAGTTTAATCTATGTGCCTGTATTATAGTGCTGCACCAAATTCTCAGTCCCAGCTACACAAAGTTGTAAGACCAATATAACCTTAGGTAAGTTGGATCTTCAATTGTAGTAAATAATTGTCTGCCTACTATGCAAAGACTTGGGATAGCTGGGAACACCAGCTATCCCAAATGAATGGCACTACATTTTTCTGCGTATGATGCATCTCCCTCTCCCAGGCAGCAGTAAGATGAAATGGTGGTCATTTAAACTCAGCTATTTACCATGAAACCTATAATTCTCCAAATGTTTCACGCTGTGCAAAACGTTGTCAGCTGCAGGGGGTTAAACTTTCAGTGACGGCTGAAAACTATTATGGCAGTTTGCCCACTCACTATAGCCATTTACCAACGGTTTTCCAAGGACATATTTCTTAACAACACCGTTAAGGGTTTAATTTATTTCTTCTTTCTATATCTGAATGATTATTATAATTTTAGGGGGCTGCTGGTGAAGAGGTTCGTTCACTGAGAGGAGTATAATGCTGCCAGATCTCAGATGCTCCCTTCGAGGCGAACCAGAGTAAGGTGCCCAAAGAGGATAGTGATGGGTGCTCTTAAGGAAGTTCAGCAGAGATAGATGGCTATTCAGTGCTAACTCGTGTCTGGGCCTATCCCTCATTAGGGTCCTGATTCAACCACGCACATAAGCATGTGCTTAAGTGCTTGGCTGAACCAAAATCATTAAAGATTCCAAATGATGTCTCATAACATGGGCAATGCGTTGCACTCTTAGGTCATTCCTATGAAGCACTCTGTTGTGTCTGAAATCAGGTGTCAAACACAACAGCCACTGCAGTTTGTGGGAAGGCAGTGGGGGCTCCTACATTGACAGCTGATATTAAACAGCAGTTCCCCAGGTGTAAACACAGACTTACATAAGAGCACAGGATCACAAGCAGGCCCATGGAGCTTTAAGGTCAGTCATGATTTGATGACTGCTCTCTTCACCCAGTACTGACTTTTCTTTCGTACTTCTCATGGGAATTATGCAGAAATCCAAGACCTCTCAGTGTAAGAATGGAAACGTGCTATGTTCTCACCACATCGCTTGAGAAGAAATGTTTGATGTAGCAAGTAAGGAAACTAGTCAGAGGCTCCAGACTTTGCACACTGCAGCGGGTACGTCTGTCAGGCATCCTTTTTCTAATAGTTAGTAGATTTGTATTTTTGTTCGTACAATTACCAAAGTTGCCTGTGTAAGGTGACTTTTCAAAATAAAAATCCACCAAAATTTTGTGGCAAAGTTTTTTCAGGTCACTAAATACTCATGCACAACGTCAGAATACACCTTTTTGTTTTAAATGTGTGTGGATTTTTTCTGGATTCTTAGGGAATTTACCACAAATCCCTCACTTATGACATCATATCACAAGCATAAGATTAGGACTTCAAGTCAGGAATAAATAAGTAGAAAGATGACAGGTTTCAGAGTGGTAGCCATGTTAGTCTGTATCAGCAAAAACAACGAGGAGTCCTTGTGGCACCTTAGAGACTAACACATTTATTTAAATTTATTATGCCCAAATAAATGTGTTAGTCTCTAAGGTGCCACAAGGTCTCCTCATTGTTTAAGCAGAAAGAAGAGATTATATTTTAAGGGACAAAGATTCTGTCTCTCATGCAAATGTCCTCTACTAATAAAACAGGCCAAGAGAAACAGATGTGTGATATGGAAGCAGATTTCTTTGAGAACAGAATTATTTGATAATGCAGAGTCATCTGGTCTGTGTACACTGTTCGCAAGGTGCTTCTGCTATTGGTTGAATATAAACTTAAATGCTCCCTTTTGATTTGATAAAAATTCAAGTTTGGGTCATGTTACATTTTAGCTAATTTATTAATTGTCTGCTACTGACAATTAGAGCCCATACACGGTCCAGAGCCCGGGTTTGTCCATACGAAATGATCATCCACCATGTGCCACCTGGCTGTAGCATAAATGCTATCTCAATTTCAGCTAATGATAAAAATGAACCATAGACTTATGTTTTAGAAGGAATCCAATGGGAAATTCTAAGATACAAATACAAAAAGACCCCCGTTCTCCCCATGATTCTCAGTTCTGCTTTCTTTAATATTTCCATATGAAAAGTTGTTGGACCAGAGTTTTGGATAATAGCAGCTTATCCCTTTAAGAAATTATTTTCCTACATAAAGCAGCACATAGTGCGCCAGGACAAGAATGCTTCAGCCACAAGGCTTTAAGGTGCCATAGTGAAGACCACAGCAGCTTTTCAGGTTATTCTCATCACGTATTTTGCAAGGAAAGAAGATGGAGAAACATCTCTCATTTCTAGAGCAGCTGCCCCCTTTCTGTGATTCTATTCTCTTCCTCCCCACCACCATGACTTCATGCAGTTGATTGTAACAAATCTTTCCATAGCCTGTGGCACATTTTAAGGAGAAATAAAATAAAGTCCAAATTTCATCTGTAAACTGCTTTAAAATCTGTGGATGAAAAGTGCTATATAGATCGAAGCATTATAGTCCGAGCTTGCATCACAGAGCTCAATACGTACAAAAAGGACGTTTCCAAGCAAGATGACCAGAAACATTCTAGGGAGCCTAACACACACATGAAATATTACAGATTAGCAAAAACAGAACAGGCTACCAGAATATTTGTAATTATTAGCATGAAAAATATTTTAAAACAAAGTTACTCCATCAGCCACTAAACGGAAAGGGCTATATACCATGTCTTTTAGATCTTGTCATATGAACGAAAACCCAAATCCCACCGGCCTCACCGCTGTCAGCCTAGGAACATGTGTTAAGAAGATATCCGATACTTCAGGTTAACAGCTTTGTAAGTAGCTCACTGACAGCCACTCTGTAGGAGGCCTATTCTTAACACAGACGCTATATTCAACTCGGATTCACTTGATTCTACAATCCATTCGCTTCAAGAGTATTTATGACTGATAATGCAATAATGCTCCAAGGTCCCAATTGGGATTCTCATTGTGTTAAGTGACATACAAACGCACAGGAAGAGCTTGCAACCTAATTTTAAACAAAGGCTCGTTCACCTGCACATCTACCAATGCCATCATGTGCCAGCAATGCCCCTCTGCCATGTATATTGGCCAAACTGGACAGTCTCTACGTAAAAGAATAAATGGACACAAATCAGATGTCAAGAATTATAACATTCAAAAACCAGTTGGAGAACACTTCAATCTCCCTGGCCACTCGATTACAGACCTAAAAGTTGCAATATTACAACAAAAAAACTTCAAAAACAGACTCCAACGAGAGACTGCTGAATTGGAATTAATTTGCAAATTGGACATCATTAAATTAGGCTTGAATAAAGACTGGGAGTGGATGGGCCATTACACAAAGTAAAACTATTTCCCCATACTTATTTTTCTCCCCCTACAGTTCCTCACATCTCCTTGTCAATTGCTGGAAATGGGCCATTTTCATTACTACTACAAACAGTTCTTTTTCCTCTCCTGCTGATAATAGCTCACCTTAACTGATCACTCTCCTTATAGTGTGTATGGTAACACCCATTGTTTCATGTTCTCTGTGTGTATGTATATATATATATATCTTCCTACTGTATTTTCCACTACATGCATCTGATGAAGTGGGCTGTAGCCCACGAAAGCTTATGCTCAAATAAATTTGTTAGTCTCTAAAGTGCCACAAGTACTCCTGTCCTTTCTGCAAATAAAACAGACTACCCCTAATGGCCACACCGTCTAGCCACCATTGGCTGGCTGAATTCCTGTAAACCTCACAGCCTATGCAGATTTGAAGGAGGAGGAAAAGATATCAGATTAATTCAAGGAGGGAATGCCTGGCGCATAACATTTGTGCAGGCAGACAGACAGACACGCAGGAGCTGTTGTCACCCACACACCTTCTGGGTATGGTGTTCTGTCCCATCTAGTGGCACCGAGACCACTTAGAGAGAGAGAGAGAAAGCAATTAATGAGTTTGCTCTACAGCCTTAGCTAAGAGCCAGCTGGGTTTACAGCTTGGTTCAATGGCTCTCAGCACCCCCACTGTACAAATTGTTCCAGCACCCCTGGGACATGGTGGTGTTGTCAACAGTGAGGAAAAGTGGGGGGAACAAGGAGAGTTCAGATTGCAAGTCATTGGCACAAATATGGCTGTTTAAGTTTTGTGACTGGATGAGATCATCCAAGGAAAGGGGTGGGGTGGAACCAAGGACAGAGCCCTGGGAGAATTTTTTCTTCCCTCATCTGACCCTGGAGAGTGAAAAAACGGGAGGAGAACCACAGTCTAAAAAAATTGTTCTAAAGGAAAAGACAGAGGTGGGAGAACCCGGAGAGGACAGCCTCACAGAAGCCATTTGAGAAACAGAGCATAATCCACACTGTGAAAACCAGCAGGGGGGTTGGAAGGATGAGGATGGAGCAGAGGGCCTAAGAGTTGGCCACCAGGTGAGAGTAGTGCCAGTGGAGCAGAGAGGACAGAAGCAAGACTGGATCGGATCCAGGAGAGAACAGTGTTAATAAGAGTTTGAGGGAAAGGTAGGTAGAGATTAGGGAGGTGCTCATCCAACCTGTTAGTAAGGTTCCAGTTTGTCTGGAATCAAGGCTGGGGATTACGCTAGGTCAGGTTCTCTTTGGGTATGTCCATCCTGGGAAAAAAAAAAAAAAACGTTTGTTCTTAACTCTGATTAGCTAATCTTCATTAGCAAACTCGGGTTAAAATAGCAGTGAAGACATGGCAGCTCTGATTTTAACTAAGGTTAGCAGCTCCAGTTAAAACTTTTAAGGGAGGCTAGTTAAAGCAGAGTTACCATGTCTTCATTGCTATTTTAACCCAAATTAGCTAATGCGGGTTAGCTAACCCGAGTTAAGAACATACCTTTCTTGCAGCAGACACACAGCCTTTGGAAGACCTTGCCCAGTAGTTGTGTAGCAAACCCAGATCTGCAGGAGTTTATAACTCAGACACGAACATTCACTACATGTGAAAATCTTGGTATGGGCAGTTTTAGCATAAAACCACATTTCATTGCACAAATTAAAAACAAAAATATAACATCCATTATTTTTAGAGCTAGAATACAATAAAGTGAAAAAATGCACAAGCAATTTGAGATGCACATTTCTTTCTTATAGCTCTAAAGGAATGTAGTTTAAGAAGTGAAGTTTGGCAGTTCATCATATCGTCCATTAGCCTTCAATATTTTCAGAGAGGAAACAAAAATGGCCAAGATGTTTAACATTGAGAAGTGCCTACCGCATAAACACAGGAACTATAATGCATAAGGATATCTGTTAAACATGATAAGCTAAACTCATCCCTGGTGCATCTTCCTTGATGGAATTGGAATTTAACCAGCAATCAATTTGGTCCACATGTCAGAGTACCTCTGCCAAAATACATATTTACACCAGCAGATCACAAAACTCCAAATGACCAGTTACAATCTAGACTGAATCGACTGGAAGGTTTTTTAAATTCTAAATATTTATTTACTGCAAATGATAGATAGGGCCATTATAACTGCCTGTCAAATAATACATGCTTAAATAAAAAAAATCACTTCATATATTTACATGAAGACAAGGAGATCTATGGATTAGTCATTGATCTTGATCGGGTAAATACTGTCAAATATTTTTTTCTTAATGGTCTAAACATATTAATTACTATGACACTGAATTGTTTGCATGGATGTTTTTTCAAGTGTGTAGAAAGTCCAGGGTTTTGCAACAGTGAGATGTCAGCAGTCACACTCTTGTCCACACTGCAACATTAATTGTACACATTAATCCCATTATTTGTTTTGAATATGCCACTCTTATTATTATTTGTATTGTGGTGGTGGTTAGGTAGCCTTATGGAGCAGGACCCCATGGTGCTAGGCACTGTACAGACATAAGGTAGTCCCTGTGCCAAGGAGTTTATAATCTAAGGCTAGGTCTACACTACAGCGGGGGGTCGACCTAAGATACGCAACTTCAGCTACGTGAATAGCGTAGCTGAAGTGGCGTATTTTAGGTCGACTTACCTGGCTGTGAGGACGGCGGCAAGTCAACCGCTGCCGCGCCGCCGTCAACTCCGCTACCGCCTCTTGCCGCGGTGGATTTCCGGAGTCGACGGTAAAGCCATCAGGGATTGATTTTATCGCGTCTTCACTAGACGCGGTAAGTCGATCCCCAATAGACCGATTGCTACCCGCCGGATCGGCGGGTAGTGAAGACGTACCCAAAGTATAAAACAAAAGACATACAGGTATCCATAGACAGACAGGAAAGCACAAGGAAGCAATGAGAAACTATTAGTCAGCATAGATCATGATAGGCAATGGGCTCTGCACTCCGGCTGCCAGGGCATGAGTCCTATTTTGTGAGAGAACAATACTAGCCAAATCCTCCTTCATAGATTGGAAGGCCAGAAGGGACCATCTAGTCTGATGTCCTATATAACACAGGCCACAGAACCTCCCCGAAATAATTCCTGTTTCAACTAAAGCAGATCTTTTAGAAAAACATCCAACCTTGATTTTAAAATTGCCAGCAATGGAGAATCCACCACGACACTTGGTAAATTGTTCTAACAATTAGTTACCCTCACTGTCAAAAATGGACACATTATTTTCATCCTGGATTAGTCTAGCATCCACTTCCAGCCATTAGCTCTTGTTATACCGCTTACTTTACTCATTGAGTAGCCTCTTTCAACCAATGGGATTATTTGCACAAGTAAGGCAATGGGGATTGGGCCCTATTTGTACAACATTTAAATAGTCTACCACCTCTCCATAGAAATGTTCTCTACTTCCATCAGCTGCACCCCAGACTGCTTCATTTCTAAAGCCATCATGCAAACCGTCTAGACAACAAAGGCTCTGATTCTGTAACAGAACTGTAATCTCTCAAACAAAAGCACATTTTAAAGATAGACCACCATTTTATTAGGCTAACAATTTGTTCTTTTTAGCATCAAGAGCCACCTCAAATGCGTTGGGGGTCATTGTGTGGGGGCGGTGGTGCTTTGTAACTCAAATTATCATAGGCCAACTCTTAAGTGCCACCCTGCAGCCATCCTCGACTTCAGGAGAGCTGCAGCTGCCGAGGAAGTCTGGGACCTGGATTCATATTATGACTATAAGGAGCAAAACTGCTAACCATTCAGAACAAATTTAGCATTGAGTGAGGATGCTTTGTAGGCCCATGCCTCTTCTCCCATCATCAGTGAGCCCAATCCCTGGCTATAATTAAAAAAAAAAAAAAAAAAAAAAAGCCAACCTCACCCTCCCCTTTATATGCCGCTGCTCACTGCCAAGTGGATGCAGAAAAGGAATGCCAAATTTCTGCCCTACGACCCTCCCTCATTGTGAACATGGCCCAATTCACATTATCTGGGATCTCACACTCTAAAATGTAAGCAGCACAGATATTCTTACACTCTGCTCAACTTAAACAATTTCCTATAGTATTTGACAATGTGACTGCAGCCTGCTGGCAGACACAATGGAGTCATACCCCCTTACTGAACTAGTTTGACCCCTAAGAGACGCTATGGGGATATTCCATTGCTGTGAAAGCTCAACCAAATTTCCTCTGTTTCATAGTGAAATCTAACAGGACAGCTATGGTAAACACTTGTGAAAAAAGAGGATTGAAAAAGGTTCTCGTAAACCCTTTAATCACCAGATGCATGGCATCTCACATTTCAGCTCCCCACGCCACATGATAATGATGAACATAAATTTGAGCCCTCGTTCTGCAAGGTACTTAACCACGTGCCTAACTTTAAACATGAGTTCTTTCACTGAAGTCAAAGGACCAGATTTTTAAAGGTACTTAGGGTGCACAGAATGATTTTCAGAAGCGTCACTTTTGAAAGACCCAATAGGTGCCTAAAGTACCTTTAAAAATCTGGCCCAAAGAGACTACTCACATGCTGAAACTTAGGTACATGCTTAAATATCGTGCTGAATCAGGGCCACAGTCCTGAAAGAGTAAGGTGCTCTCACAAGAACTAAAATGTAATAAATAAAATAAAATTGAGACCAGTGCTATGCTGACAGCAGAGTTTCTCCCACTGACATAGCTAGCACCTCTCAGGGAAGCAGATTACGCCGACAGGAGAAGCTCTCCCATCGCCATAGGAGCATCTTCTCTAAAGCGCTACAGCATTTTCAATATAGACCTCACCTAAATGTTTTCTTTGTGCATGTCTGTGGAATTTGTAAATGGATAGTTACATTCTAATTCTTCTGGCGCAACATGGCTGTGCTTCCAATTCACGGATCACACCCCACAGGCAGATTTCAATCGCAAAACCATCTTCCAGTTGGGTGAAAAGTGTTATGCATGACTGTAGTGAGTCCGTGTGGCTCCCCACCTGCCCAGAGGAGGGAGCACCGGTGCAGACCCCAGAGTGGGCGGAGCCACCGCCACCTGTCCCCGCCCCCTGGAAGTCAAGGGGCGGGACAGGAAGTATAAAGCCTGGCCGCCAGAGCTCAGTCAAGCCCCGGCCACCGCAGGGAGCAGACGTGCGGCCGAGAGCTCCCGACCAGGATACCTCTGAGGCCCGAGGATATTCTCCTAGCTGGCCGGAGCTGCCCCGGGCTCACTACGAGGAAGAGCCGCCGGAGCCCGTCCGTTCCCGTCATTGGGGGGAGCCCTTGGAACTCCCCCACAGCGACCCCGAAGGTGAGACCGCACCAGAACCCCTTCGGCCCTGCTGTTACCCGGAGGAACCGCCCGAGTACAACTGGCCGGACTTCCCGACGGAGCTGCCGGACCTGCCACCAAGCCCCGGCCGGGAGGAGCCTATGCTGGTGGACTGGACCCTGCCCGGTGCCGCGGACGAGGTAGGCCCTGAGGGGGAAATTGGAAGTAGCCCGGGGGTAGCCGACCCCGGTCAGGCTGTCGAGGCATGCGAACCCATGTCAGTGTGTTTCGGTCAGGATACCCCACTGACCGGCAGCGGCAGTAACCGCTGTTAGGGCCCCGGGCTGGAACGCAGTGGAGTGGGTGGGCCTGCATTCCCCCCTGCCACCCCCACGCACGGGTGGCAGGCTTCCCCCTCACCCAACGCTCTGGTCTCGCCGCCAGGGCTTACCCCGAGTGAGTGTTGCTCAGCCCCTGTGCAAGGGGGCCTGAGCTCCCTAACTGTGTAGCTGCTCCGCCCCTGCTTCCAAGGGCCTGAGCAGTGTCTGTGTGTGCCCCGCCCTGAGCCAGGGCCTGGGCCTTCCCTAATTGAATTGCTTATTGTCCCAGCCCCCCTGCACCAGAGGGCCTGGGCTGTTGAACTGTTTATTGCCCAGCCCCCCCTGCACCAGAGGGCCTGGGCTGTGGAACTGTTTATTGCCCCAGCCCCCCCTGCACCAGAGGGCCGGGGCTGCTGAACTGCTATTTACCCAGCCCCCCTGCACCAGAGGGCCTGGGCTGCTGAACTGCTATTTCCCCAGCCCCCCTGCACCAGAGGGCCTGGGCTGTTGAACTGCTATTTCCCCAGCCCCCTGCATCAGAGGGCCTGGGCTGCTGAACTGCTATTTACCCAGCCCCCCTGCACCAGAGGGCCTGGGCTGCTGAACTGCTACTTACCCAGCCCCCCTGCACCAGAGGGCCTGGGCTGTTGAACTGCTGACTTCCCCAGCCCCCCTGCACCAGAGGGCCTGGGCTACGGAACTGTCTGTGGATTACTCAGCCCTGCACCGAAGGGCCTGAACCTGAGCTAACCGGCTATTTGTTTCGTGGACAGGGAGTCGGTGTGGCTCCCCTCCTGCCCCGGAGGGTCGAGCCCCGGCACGAACCTTTTACAATGACCATCAGTAACACAGCTCGGAAACTGCTAGACCCAATGAAAGAATACTGGGAAACTTTTAGAAAAAAAATATATAAATAAAAATTTGATCATAAAAGAAACTCCAGGTTCCAAATTTCTTTGAGCTTCTTCTGCAACTTGCCAAGTATCCCACTCCCAGCCATTCCAGGGACTCCTGCCAGTTAAGCTCCCCCATCCCCACCCACTGAGTCCCATATGCTTCCTATTCACTGCCAATAACCATGCTGTTTTCTTGACATCTGCAGTATTCCCAACCCCAAGCATTCATAAATCGTGAGCGAGGCTCCTAAAATCATGAGATTGGCTTCAAGTTCATGGGATTATTAAATGATAATGCATTCTGAGATCTCTTTGTTTCCCTTTTGACCCTTTAGGGTGTGTGTTTTCAACTTCTACAATTATGAGGGTGAGAAAATTACCTTTTTTTTTAAAATGAAAGCTGACAGTCTCAGAATCACATGACTCTGGAAGCTGGGTCTTTAAAAATATCACCAAATAATCACATGCTTTGTGATAAAAATCACAAAAGTTGGCAGCAGCGCCATCTGTCTGAGATGAATTTTTTTAAAAGTTTAAAAATGAAACAGGGATCTTTTTCATAGTGAACTAATCAATACAGGGAAGGATCAAAAAAGCATCACTGAAAAATCATGGGCCAAATTCCACCCTGACGTAACCTCCCATCCAGCCTGTATAAAGGGACTTGTTAAATGCCTCCTGGAACAATAGGATTTGAGCATACCAGTGCACATGCAGGATCAGGCTCTATGTGATGGTTATATATAGCCCCATTTTTCAAGCATTATGAATGCCCATGGTTTAAAAACTCTTTCATAGTTTGCAAAAATGTTTTTCCTCAAGGCATTTATCATTTTTATTTTACATGTCCAGATGAAATCTATTTATGAATCTCCAGACAAATTATACAGCAGTGAGAGTTGCAGGGTTAAGGCGCACACCTTCTAAAACGGCACAGAGGGCTTGCAGGATGGTATCGCCTTAGAGATGAGAGCTATTTGTATATTTTTAAAAACACAGCAGCATAGTTGAGTGTTAAACGGCTTTCTAATGTGATCAGAAGTATTCTAGAATCATTTAAATAATTGCATTATAATTTGCCTCATTTGTGTTTGTGGTCCCTTGCTTACTGTTCAGTGCGCAAATCAGGCACTTTGTAAAATTCATTTACAAGTAAAGCCAGCAATCTTATAATCTCATATTAGGTTTCATAAACAACTGCTCTTAGTAGAAACTCTCCACAGTTGGCAAGGGGGCGAAAGCCCTATGTGAAATCTAACCGACAATTATTTATTGGCTTCTTAACTAAGATATAATTAAACAACATGCAGGAAAATTATACTAGATATTAAGGGCCAAATCCTCATATGGTGTAAACAAGCACATTACCATTTAAGTGAATGGAACTGCACTGACTTTTGGCAGCTGAGGATCTGGCCCCAAGATTAATTTCGGTTTCATCGTGAGAAATATCTGGGTTATTGAACTGCAATCCAAAATGCAAAGCCTGAGCTTTTCCACCTGGAGACTCTTGCTCTCAGACAGAAGAGAAAAGAAAAGACTCCTTAACGGGACCTTTAGGAACTGGAAAGCTACTCCATAGCAATGTGTCTTACAACTCTCCCCTAAACAGAAAGAAAAATCTCCTGTTTTATGGTAGAACGGTTCCCTTCACCACACAGATAGTGTTTGGTTTAGGGCTACACGATCCTTGAACAAGAAACCCAGATATTACTGTTTCAGATTTACCATAACTAATGGCCAAACATCAGTTTGCAGGGGGGAAAAAATCCCACGATGGTCCCATTGCAGGTAAGTGTTGTCCAGCAATACCACATGGAAAGCAGTTCAGCAATATTTCCACACTAGCTGAGAATATTCAATTTTTCACCAAAGTCTGTTTCTATAAGAAACAAATCTGAGATTACAGGTAAAGCTATCAACAAAATTTCTAAATGAGATTTGTTGAAAAGAGGCTTTTTATTTTTAAATGAAACTTTTTGTGAAAAATTGTCATAGAATATCACGGTTGGAAGGGACCTCAGGAGGTCATCTAGTCCAACCCTCTGCTCAAAGCAGGACCAATCCCCAACTAAATCATCCCAGCCAGGGCTTTGTCAAGCCTGACCTTAAAAACCTTTAAGGAAGGTTTGTCATCAAGATTTTTCACATTTCTTGCTAAAATGTTCCATGATATTTACCGATAATTATGAAATAGATTTAAAATTCTTACTGAAAGCTGGGTGTTTGGAAAACAAAAACTGTCAGTGAAAAGGTTTCAATAAAAATGGAAAGTGTGTCCATTTCAAACCCTGATATATAGAAACAATTTGGAAATGTCAGCTTTTTTTTTCCCAGAACCATTTTCCTGTTTTTCAAATAGCAACAACTATAAAGATATTGCATCAAATTCGTCTGCCAGTTACACCAGTGTAAATCCACAGTAACTCCATAAACTTCAGAGGAGTTACTCTAGATGTGCCCTACTATCAATCAGAGCTGTATCTGGTCTGTTTTAAAACGATAGACATGATGGACCAAATACTCAGGTGGGGATATGCAAGTCACTAGGACTGTCAGAAGTCAATTATAATGTACATGACAGTCACATATGCATAAACACATTTGTGTGGGTTTTCAAAATAAAAGGTGTCACAGCGAAAGGGCTAGCTGCTCTTCGGTCCCCTTCCTGGTCTCAGAGGCTATGTTTGCACTGCATGGTTAGTAGAACCTATTCTGCTAACCACGTTAATAGAACTCAAGTTAGCGGACCCTGGGTTTGTCTACACTCATTTGTAACCCCGGGTCCCAACCTGGGGCTACAGCATCTACACTGCATTATGCAGCATGAGTCCAACCACCCATATCGCAGACTTTCTAGCACCCTCCCAAAATGTGTCTGCTCCAGCCCTTTGGTGGTGCAGTGTGAGAAAACTCGACCATCCACCAAACTTGACCGTCCAGAGGACAAAGAAAATCAGCCCATGGGACTGTGGGATACTTTTGGTGGACTCCCAGAGCACGAGTCCAGTGGGGCTGCGTCTACACTGCAAAGCAATAGGGATTGAACCCTGGGTCCCGGCTAGACTCAGGCTCAGATCCTCCACCCGCCCCTGTGGAGTACTTGGACCCTGGGTCTGAGCCCTGGAGTAGGAATCATAACATTCAAAAACCAGTAGGAGAAAACTTCAATCTCTCTGGTCACTCAATAACAGACTTAAAAGTGGTAATTTTTCAACAACAAAAACTTCAAAAACAGACTCCAACGTGAAGCTGCAGAACTGGAATTAATTTGCAAACTAGATACCATCAGATTAGGCCTGAATAAAGACTGGGAGTGGTTGGGTCATTACAAAACCTAAACTTAAATTTCCCCAATACTAATTTCTCCCTACTGTTACTCACACCTTCTTGTCAACTGTCTGTAATGGGCCACTCTCTTACCACTTCAAAAGTTATTTCTCCTCCCTTGGTATCCTGGTGTTAATTGATTTATCTTGTTAGACTGACCTCACACTTGGTAAAGCAACCCATCCTTTCATGTATTTATACCTGCATCTGATGAAGTGGGTTCTAGCCCACGAAAGCTTATGCCCAAATAAATTTGTTAGTCTCTAATGTGCCACAAGGACTCCTCGTTCTTTTTGCTGATACAGACTAACACAGCTACCACTCTGAAATGATTGTCGATAGTTTCAACACATGATATCCATAGTTAAACCAATCAAACAGTTGTAAATGCTCTTCAGCCTAAACACACTTAAGCAGCAATTCTAGGAACCGAATTAAAATGCTGCGGCTTATCACACGAACACACAGTAGCTCTGAGCATTTAATGGAGCAGCAACGGATTTCTCAATGCGAAAGAAAATACAGATCTCAAGCAATTAGCTGGGACACTTGAGCAGAGGCACCAAGCAAGAGTGCACTGTACAAGTTCACCCTTCCTTGTTATTTTTCTCCTGACATTTGAGGCTGTCCAAATGTAGATAATGGATTTTACAACACAGGCAGTTGTTAAATGTCATCTCCTCCCTTAGCCAGGCTATGCATTAGAAACCAATATAATGCATAATGGGTGAAGTGGGCACTGGGCCTTGGGGAATCCCGAGTTTTCATTCCTTGCAGGGTGTGTGTTATTCAGCAGGCTGAAGTGTTTCACTTTGGAGAGAACTACAGAAACTCTGAAGCTGGGGCTTTGCTAAGACTTTCAGAAGGGACTAGTGATTTTGCAGATCTCTGGGCAAGTCTACACCCCACAATTAAGTCGGCCTGAATTACGTAGACGTACAGCCACCACAGTAATTGAATCACTTTTGCACGTCCACACTATGCTCTTTGTGTCGGCAACGCACATCCTGTCAGTGTGGGGGCACTGTGGGGCAGCTTCTGAAAGACAGCAACAGTCAAGGTAAGCAACACAGTGTCTGCACTGACACGGCATCTACCTAACTACATCAACTTAAGCACTGTGCCTCTCACAGAGATAGAGTTATTAGGTTATGTAGTGGGCTAGTCACATCAGTGGGAGCTACATTTCAGTGTAGACACAGAGTTAGGCACTTACATCGACCTAACTCTGTAGTGTAGATCAGGCCTCTGTTCCTAGGTGCCCAACGTAGCATGACTTACAGGGTCCGGATTTCCAGAAAGTGCTGAATACCTACTCTGAAAAACTAGGCCCCTTTAAAGAGTGTTTGGGCACTAAAAAAAATGGAGGTGTATCATAGAATCATAGAAGATTAGGGACCAACCCCAACTAAATCATCCCAGCCAGGGCTGTGTCAAGCCAGGTTTAAAAAACCTCTAAGGATGGATATTCCACCACTTCCCTAGGTAACCCATTCCAGTGCTTCACCACCTTCCTAGTGAAATAGTTTTTCCTAATAGCCAACCTAGACCTCCCCCACTGCAACTTGAGACCATTGCTCATTGTTCTGTCATCTGCCACTGAGAACAGCCTAGCTCCATCCTCTTTGGAACTTCCCTTCAGGTAGTTGAAGGCTGCTATCAAAACCTAAAAACGAAGATGCCATTTTCACATAGTAATTTTCACATAGCCCTTTGTTGTAATATACGTGGCACACTTACAGCCATGAATGATGCGTTGAGAACTCTAAACTAATATATGATTAGTAGTACAGAGAGAAGGGAATGTATGTTGCATTAAAAAAACCTAACATTAAGTAAAGTAGCAAGCAACAAGTGAAACTGCAAGTACATCCAACTTTAAACCATTACACCAGGGGTCTCAAAGTCCCGTCCCATGGGCCATCTGCGGCCTGAGAACCTCCTCTCTGCAGCCCATGGAGGAGAGATGCAGGCCAGACACGAGCCAGCAATGTCTGCTGCAGGCGCCACCCCCCGCAGCTCCCATTGGCTGGGGCAGAGGGACAGAGATACCATCACTAGTCACCAGGCAGACTCAGCCATGGAGGCAGCATCATTAGTTTCTGGGCAGAGTCAGCCATGGAGGCAGCATCACTTTTTTCCACAATGAATACAAACAAGTCAAAATACTGAACACAGCTATCTGACGCACACCTGGCTGCAATCCTGAAGGTTTCAACTGCTCAGTCATCAAGAAACTGAGAGAACTGAAGCGTTGCCAGGTGTCTGGCGAACACTAAAAACTCTCTGGCAGGCGAAGAATTGTATAAAGTTGTATGACAGTTTTATTATTTCTAAAAAATTTGAAATAAAAAATACAATACAAGTGGGTTTTTTTCTGAACACCATCTTCAGTGACATGATTGGCCCCCTGGGAGGATTTGAGGACTGGCCCTCAGGTAAATTGAGTTTGAGACCTCTGCATTACACTAACGGGGTAACTTTCCTGCTACAGTAAGAGGTGCGTTTGAATGACAGAAATAGCATAATTCCCAGACACGAGCCATATGACTCTGTTCTACTTTTGTTTCAAGCCGTGTTCCATGTCAGCATGACATTAAGGAAGACTGGCACATGTTGCCAGCTGATCCTGTGGAACAATATCCACTTTGTCAGTGCATCCAGGGGTTCAGACTAAACGATAAGCAAGAACAAAACACGCATCGGTATTGATTCCAATGGGCTTTTATTAAATTATTTTTATTATTAATTATTTTTATTTATATATATAAAAAGCATATGGCAAGAAACCAGATACACTTTGCAAGATTTCACCTGCACAAGGCTTTGAATTAAAACAGTTAGCAGAAGAGCCATGCAAGAAAGGAAGAAAGGAGTGGTAAAAGAATTATCAGCTGTGAACGTGGCATTAGCGTAGAAAGAAATATTTGCAAAAGGGGAACCATATTGTTGCCTTTCTGAGCACTGCAGCTGTATGCGCACAACAGTATCCAAGTATCAGAGGGGTAGCCGTGTTAGTCTGAATCTGTAAAAAGCAACAGAGGGTCCTGTGGCACCTTTAAGAGTAACAGAAGTATTGGAGCATAAGCTTTCATGGGTGAATGCCTTGCGTCTGATGAAGTGGGCATTCACCCACGAAAGCTTATGCTCCAATACTTCTGTTAGTCTTAAAGGTGCCACAGGACCCTCTGTAACAGTATCCAAGAGACAGAACCCTTTTTCTTTGTACTTAGACATTCAATAGTATCCTCACAGACCCAAGACCAGTAGAATTTCTTTACACAATCTAAGTAAGAGTAATACTCAATATCAATTTAAGTGCAGCCAAGATTCTGTTTTCAAGGATACAGGCCTCTTAAGGTTCAAGGACACTCAAGAAAACAGACACCTCAGAGACCTCCAGGCATAATACTTCAGAATCTACAGGAAGGAAGATGCAGCAGGCTCACTAATCTGGTTTAATAATTAAAATACATGCATCCAATTTTTTTTAAACCACCTGGAATTAGAGCAGCCATGGTACAGAATCTCTCTAAGGACCCCAATCCATCATCAGCTTGCAATGAAAACATCTCATGAGCAGTACACACAGATTTCTGAAACCTAACATATATTCCAGGTGCCAATCCCCAAACCTCCATACCTACCCAAAAGAGACTGCATGGTGTTGCCACCTCTCTTGATTTTTAAATAAGGAGTCTCCGTTATTTGGCATCTTTCTTACGTTTCTTGAAGCCCCAACTCATGGAGTCAAGTGATTACAGGAGAATCTCAGCTTTCATTCTGAAAACACAGTTGTGGAGAAGAGAAAAAAACGTGACCTGAAAACCAGAAAGACTCAGCAACCAGAAGACAATGAAGAGAACCCTAAATCTCATGATTGCTTTAGTGACTTGAGGATAGCAAGACTGCAATGACCTCCCATAGGTTTGCCATCTGGTTGGTTTTCAACAAGCCTTTAACCAGCCTGGCCAGTCTTTGTATTGCCTTGCTGATTAAGTTTTAGTGTGCCTAGTTTCTCCCCTCTCCTCTCCACTTGGGACAGAGTGTACTATAATTCACTTCCCCAGAGCCTGGACTGCAGCACTGTGTTAGTAGAAGGTAAGAAAAATAACGGTTTTTTATTTGTGTACATTGTTCTCTAAAACATTTTTTATAATAATTAGCTATAGTCAGTCCTGGGCCCCTTTTTGTTGGTGGTGGGGAGGGGCAGCCAGTGGACAACTTTGATGTGTCTCAGAGATGGCAACCCTAATCTCCCATAACAGTCTAGGCTCTACCAAGGATGCTAGCCCATGTCTCATGAATACAGGAAACAGAACTTTCTCTACAGCTGACCCACTGCTGTGGAACTTGTGTCTGGGACAGGGCTTTAGAGCCTTAGTTTTCCCACAGTAAAACAATCCCCACTGTACTGGGGATGGACACAGCTTTGTGTGCTCACTTCGAAATTTGGACGGCACTTGGATACCACAGTGGTGTAAAGAGCATAAGCACCGAGATAGATGCATGCATTGCAACCAATTTTGTCCATTGATCAGGCACATGCCCAAGGAGTAACAGTTCAAGCCACAATGTCTTTGGTTCTAAGTGAATAATCAAATTCTCTCTCCCTTCCAAACAAAGGCTATGCCTTCTCCGGTTTCCCTGTGGCTTCAGGAAGAAGGATCAAGAAACTGAAGCTACACAGAGATGCATGTTGTCCTACCACTCCCCTCACGTATTTGATATTAACCCCAACAACCACTGAGTTTATTACAGATGTCAGGGAGTTGGGTGAACTAGAAACTGCCTTTAACTGATGAATCATGTCATTCACATGGGCAAAGATATCTGAATAGTTGTCAGCCCGCAAATTAAAATAAACCAGAGGAACGCGTGTGAAACTGTCTTATGTCAGTGCCTTCAAAAAGGACATTAGAGTCAAGTGTCAAAATAGTACCTTGCTATTGCACAGTGCTTTTCATCAGCATATTTCAAAGCACTTTACAGAGGAGATCAGTATCATTATCCCCATTTTACATATGGGGAAACTGAGGCACAGAGCAGGGAGATGATATGCCCAATGTCATCCCGCAGGCCAGTGGCAGAGGTGGGAATAGAACTCAGGTTTCCCGAGTGCCAATATGGTGCTCTTGCCACTAGATCACACCGTTGACTGTATTTGCTTCATAACCGTGTCAGTACAGTTGAGACACTAAAAAAAGAACAACCCTCACATAGGTTGCAATAGTGATCCCCTGGATGCACATTCCTTTAATTAGTCAGTGATCAAGCATTTTCCATTTGACACAGCATCACCAACAGTCCATTTGAAAGGGGGTGGGGGTGTAAGAGTAGTTGCTGTGGGTGAGACAGGGATATTAAGGGGAGTGGTATCGAGGTACAGTCTCTCGGGTATAAGTCAGTGATTCAGATTAATGCCTGGTCAGTAATGACTTAACAGTCATGGATGGCTGTCTGGTGACACCTATAAAAAGCAATTTGTAATCTCAGCCAGTTCCTTTATGGGCACCATGGTTAGCACAGAGACCAATAACTGAATAGGCATGGTGATCGAGTCACCTTGCTACCTATGACCTAGGTACTGCCAGAACAGAGACAAGTCATATTGGGTTGGCGTGAAGGAGAAATGTTTGGAACCCGGAGCTGTCACCACCTTTAGAAGTCAGTGCAGAAAATGTACTGATTGATGAAAGAGATTCCTCCATGCCAAAAAGCAGGGATGCCCATGGACAATGATTTTATGGGGCCCATATGCTGCCTCTAGTCAAAACACCAGACACCCTAGACATTGCTTTATGTCAATAAATGAATTAAAAATGACAAAGCCAAATGGAAAGTCTGCTGTGCTAGCAGTGATTGTAAAGGAGCAGAAGTTCCTGATGTCTGATCCCTACTTGCCTGCTGTCAAAGTCTGGAAACAACGCTCATGGGCTGTGAAGCCTGCAGTAGTCAAGAAAGAACTGGATGCCACTACAAAGTACTGGGGTTGTGTGATCAGGCACATGCAATACAAAAGGGGCTGATGTTAGGGGTTCAGCCTTTTGATTACCCAACTAAGCTTTTAAACAAAAGCAGCTGATACATTAACACAAACTGGAATGGAAAGCGAGCACTCTGCTATAATTTACAATAAACATTCATTTATTTCAGCTTTTTAAAAAGGGGATGTGTAGCTATTTAATTCGTTTCAGTCATTCAACTTTTTTTTTTTTTTTTTTAAAGGCAGAAGAGTACTCAGGTCTCCATTAAATCATGTAAACTGGCTGACATTTAATAGATTTATAAGTATATGTTATGCAAAAATACCCATAACCCTCTTTATGGTTTCAAATGAAAACAGAAATGAAGCATCCACTATAAAACATCTGAGCTTTACAGATGCATTTTTCATTCAATCCCCTCTGAGACACCGCTGTTCCAGACAACCTAAATGTGAGCTTTGTAACTTTGATTTCTGCGTCATAAAGTTGTAATGTATATCTGGAGTCAAAGCAAGTAAAAAAGCAAGGAAACCAAAAGATCATAATCCCTAAAACAGTAGAAATTAACATACAGCTCACATTCATTTGAGAGGACGAGGGAAGAACAGCATATAGCTTCCAAACGAGAGCCAGATGGACTTGTTCTGGTCACTGCTGCTTTACCTAGCCCGAAGAGCAATGGTTGAGGCCAGTTTTTCATCGTAAGTGTGCAATTGGGCGCTGAAATAAAATTATGCTCTAAAGTGTCATTTACCAACCGGGGAAAACCAGAAATGAGACGTTTTGTGTGTCTCCAATGGAGGAGTTAGTTATTTCCTTGACCAGGGACTCATTATAAATCAAACTTCTCATGTCAAACTACTTGCTATACTGTATTTTCACTACCAGATACTGAAATTAACGGGCAAGATACAATTCCGGTTCAAGTCTTTAGCCTGTCTTCATTACCCCCATCCCCATCCCAACCCTAACAATAATTATTTAGACTGCAAGCTTCTTGGGGCAGGGACCATCTCTTTGTTCTACACTCACACAGTGCTTAGCCCAACAGGGCCTGGTCCATGACTGAGGCTCCAAGATGCTACCCCAATATAAGTTGTAATAATAATATCACGTGCAAAACGGTTCCTAAAAGGGAACACTGATGTATTATACATATCTCAAGACTGAATTTTACAACATTTTAGTTTAATTGATTTCATGGGTTTATGCCAGTGATTAATGTGGCCCATTGCATTGTTTTTTAATCCAATACAGCAAAGTCTTTTTGTTTATGGGTGTTATTGTTTCTGAAATTCATCTTTATAGATTTATGTGAGCAGCTGATGCCAGTCAAGCAAATATTTTCAGAAATTTCAGAAAAGCTTGTCTTAAAAAGACGTTTTTCCCCTATACGAGATTTAAAAATCTGTGTGACACTGGGATAACACCTTGATCTTTTTTACTTTGTGGAGGAGATGTCTGGTTCCATAAAGTGCTCCCATGTTAACATATTAAACAGCAGAGAGATAAGGCATCTGGCACTTTTCCCTCAGGTACGGACGCTCTCAGTATATGTGATCCAGTTGTATCCTTTCATCAATACCAGTCTTCATCCTAAACCTGGATCATTCCTTTTGCTATTTCAGCCTTATTTTATGGTCCATCTGGATATTTTTTTCAAAGGAGGAGAAAATGCAGAATGAGATGCACCTTCTTCAGTCAGAAATTCAGAGTGATTTTTATTGGGCAATATATTCCATTATAGGTAGGAGAGCAGAGATCAGTGGCAAGCGACTCCTTTCTGTAATAAAGATTTATTTACCCTAATAGCAAATGTTATTTTAAAGAGCGCACATTATGGAACAATATTTGAAATCGTATAGTTTGTCAAGGAAGCTTGCTGTCACTGTTTTGACACTGAAAACTAATAGAAGGAGGGACCAGCTGGTGCCGAGGAATTATAATGAAACCTGGAGCCTTTCATGCCTAACTCTATCGTTTGAAACAAGCCTATGTGGGTAGCAACCAAGAGTCACTACACTTGGATGGCTGTTCAATGACCTCTGAGGGAGGACTGTCATTATTCATATTGCAGTTGCACCTAGAGGCCCCAGACAAAGATCAGGCTCCTTGGTGGTAGGCACTGTACACAGCTATAACAGAGATAGTCCACATCCCAAAAAGTTACTGGAGCTGGTTGCCTCAGCCCAATCCCTAGAACGTAAGCTCTTGTCTTGTCTGTTCTACAAATGTGTATCTGGTGTAGCTGTAAAAGCAGAACTCCCTAGTGTAGATGCACTTTATGCCGACAGAAGGAGTTTTTCCTCTCAGTGTAACACCACCACCTCCCCAAACAATGTTAGCTAACAGAAGCACTCGTCTATCGGCAGAGCTTCTCTACTCTGGGGGTTTGCTGGCATAGGTTTGTTGGCTAGGGGATGTGGTTTTTTCCACAACCCTGACTGACATAGCTATGCCGAGAAAACTTGGTAGTGTAGGCCTGACCTAAACCACCTGACAACTAGTGAGAATCAGCAGAGAAGCCAAAGACAATTACTCCCCCAGGTTGACTATCCAGATCGAAGCAAATTTTGCAGGGCAGTTTAGGGAAACTGGCATTGCTGCTGCTCATGCTAGATTTTTGCTTTGGGTAAAGAGAGGACCTCATTTTCCAGAGCTGTCAAGCTGGCATAATTTTTCAAGAGCACTACATTAAATAAGCTCAAGTCAAACATTTGACAAGGAACTTTTTTTTTTTTTTTTTAATCTAAAGGACTATTTGACCTGTGTATTCATAATCACAGACTGCCACCTGAGCTGCCAAACAAAAGCTATATAAATCCACATATTAATATAGGATCACCTGTCTGAAGCAAAATTGATCCAGAAATAAAGACCAGTACACAGGATAACATCTAGTGTATTCTTTCTGTACCCAGCCTAGTGGAAGAGAAATTGGTTTCATATTGCGTTAGTTCTTTGATGAATATGAAAACCTGTGTTAAAACATGGTACAAGAGTGCCTGCAATAGACTGCAAGTGTCTGAGATGTAAATACCACATAGATAAATTGTAAGCTGTTTTGGGACAGAGGCCTGACATCATATTTGCTCTATGAACACAACACAAAACGGCAGCAGTGTAATCGGGTAACAAGAAATTTAAAATGCATTTTGTTTACCTAAAAAGGTACCAAGAAGAAGAGACAACCTAGCATGGAAACACATACTGTATATACACGATTACAAAGATGACTTTGAAAAACATCTGTTGCTGATTGGACCTGAAAATCCCTAATTAGATACTATAAACAGTTACGTAAACAATCCTTTTTCCTAGTAAAAATCCTTAGAAAGAGTAGTCAGTTCTCATGCACAAAGTCTATTTCTCAAATATAAAGAAACATTCAACCATGAGGATTTAGGAGAAAAGACACAAAAAAACAAGTCAGTGAAGCTCCTCAGCGGGTGTTAATGGTCATAGCGCCACTGGTTTCAATAGAGCTATGTCAACATACACCATCTGAGGACGGTCCCTTAGGCACTAGTTAAACTGCATTGTTTGAACCGATGCAAATTTTTGAGCTATACCAAAATCCCTCTTTCTTTCTAACTCACTACATTTGTTTCTTCCCTGGAAATCTTCCTCTCAGGCTGAAACCATATTTGCCAGACTTTGATCTCTGAAATTTTGCAGTCTAATTATAAACCCTTGAAAAGTTAGACATATATTGGAAACACAGAGGCAAACTAACCTGTAACAGATGCAAGGGACAACTTTAGAGTAAGAGTCTCTAAAACACTAGATTAAGTTAAGATTGGTTGCTTTTAAACATTTTCCTGCATCCTTCTACCCCAGCATGAGACCCACAACTAGTTCTCCACATAGGTCAAGAGCCTTCCATTAGAAGGTTTAAAATCATTCCATTTGTAGCTATAGATAACCTTGATGACACCCACCACCAACCTACTCTGCTAGAGGTTCTTGAGGCTTATGCTTACATCTGGGCTATCATTTGCTGCTTCTGGTAAACCTATCAAGATTCACTTAGCAAGGAAAGTAGTTTAAAAGTTACCTCCCTCACTTTGAGAGTTACCATCTGCTTGGTAAACCCAAGCGGAATCAGAAAGGTACGGTCAGAGACTACACCATCTTCTCTGCTTTGCAGAGAATCAAGTGCAATGCAGTGCTCAGTAAAGAAAAGATAACAGGATGAAGCGTATGACAGAAATAGTGAGTTGTCCCCAGATTCTGTGGATGATGCTTATCTTCATCAAAACATGAAGGCTTGTTCCTCTTTTACACACTAGGCTAAGTATATTCAGTCTAGAATGCCGAGGCTCAGATTCTTTAACCTAATGGCTCACTGGCAACGTTAGAAATGGTCATTATTTATTATCTATATCGGGGTAGTGTCAAGAGCCTCCAGTCAGGATGGGGGCCCTATTGTGCAAATATGCTGTACAAACACATAGGTAGACATGGTCCCTCTCTAAAGCACTGCCTTTTGAGCCAAGCACTCCAGTGTCCAACCCATAGTAATATTTCATGCGCACAAAAAAGCCAAGCTAGAAAGAGAGCAGTTCAGCCACGCCAAGATGGGGTAGCTCGGGCTTCCCCACATGCTTGAGCCTGAACAGAAGGTAATGCTAGCACCCTTCTAGTGGAGTAGAAATTGAGAGTCACTTCCATGCAGCTCAGATCTTAGCGAGCACCCTTTCCTTGCCACCACTGGGAGTGCTGTGAGGGGAATTCAAGCCTGTGGATCCCTTGGGTGTGTCAGACTCTTGGAGCCTGAACAAAGTCCAGCCACTCTCCCAATCTTCGGATTTCTTGGTGCACACTCAGGGCACAGACCTTCTATCTGGCAACCCACTCCGAGTGCTGGGACCTGCTGTCCCACTGCCTAGCCCCTCAGGGGGCACTACTGTCCTTTCAGACTCTAAAAACTCCACCCCGAAGGTGTGAAGCTTCTGGCTTACAGTTTAACCCCCTCAGGGACATGCAGTAGTTGTGAAGCATACACAGATATGTACACTTTGCTCAGTTCAACATCTTTATGCTTCTTAATCATGTAAAGCACCGGAGAGTACAGATCATACAAAGTAATCAAGCATCCGAAACGCGATGTCCCTCACTAGCTCACACTTCCCTTGGGAGATCATCTATGTTCCAGCAAGCAGACAGGCAGGGTCCTCCGCCCCTAGCCTACCCTACCCCTGCAGCAGCCTCCCTCATCTTAATCTGGTATAAAAATTCTCTCTCTTCCTCAGCCCCCCTCCCCCGAATCCATTTATACATGCCTGCTAGAGGCATCTGCTTGGTTTGTTCTACTCCTGGTAACTTTCCATTACACCAACACGCACCCCTTCTCCCCCACCCAATCCTTTCAGACAAGAAGAGGAAGGGTATACTTACCTCTGGGTCCGGCGGTAAGCAATCGATCTTCTGGGATTGATCCCGGAAGTGCTCGCCGTCGACGCCGGTACTCCTGCTCCGCGAGAGGAGTACGTGGAGTCGACGGGGGAGCCTGCCTGCCGCATCTGGACCCGCGGTAAGTTCGAACTAAGGTACTTCAACTTCAGCTACGTTATTCACGTAGCTGAAGTTGCATATCTTAGTTCGAAGTGGGGGGTTAGTGTGGACCAGGCCGAAGTGTGCTTCTCACGGCTAGAGCAAAACCCATCATCTCAAGATGTTTTACTTTCAATAGACCACATCTGAATGCTGACCACTCACCGTAGTCTCTGGCCTAGCAAAGACATGACATAACCCTGCTAACTCATATTTTATTTATATATATATATATAGGCTTCCCAGGAGACAGAGAGACAAGGTGGGTGAGGTAATATCTTTTATTGGATCAACTTCCATTGGTGAAAGAGACAAGCTTTCGAGCTACACAGAGCTCTCCTTCAGGTCTGGGAAACGTACTCAGTGTCACAGCTAAATAATTTAATGATAATTTCATAAAATCATCCACAATTCAGAACTGGTACAGACGAGAACCTCAAATTGTCACACATGGCAACTCCAAGTATGCCCATGTCACGGTCCTCATGTCAGGGTCCTGCACTGAAGTCTTTAGAAGGCAAAGGTTGAGGATTTGGGCTGAATTTTAGAACTTACTGTAAAAACTGACTTGGCAAAGCCAATACAATTAAGATGAGTCCTAAATATAGCATGGACAAACTGCTACTTCTTGTTTTTAAGTAATTAGATGACATTGTCCTATCTGGAATACCAGAAAGAACAATGTCTTCAACCAACTTTTAAAGAGCCTTAAATCTGTCAATGGGAATCAGGCACCAGTTGTTCCAGTAACGAACTGAAAACAGCGACTAGGGACAAGAGAGGAAGGGAATTTCCAGAGAGAGTTCCTCTCACAGTCATCACTCCAGGAATAGAAATATTCTCATACTGCGGCCTTTAATAGCTCTACAAAGATCCTCATATAGGGTTAGGCTGAGACTTACACTTGGCAAGTCATAAGGGGCAGTGCATAGCTGCATCACTCCAGGAGAAGCCTAGAGAGGGAACTGAGATGCTGTCATGATTCCTTCCCTGGCTCCCCCTTGCTCCGTGGGGGAAATAGGACAGTATCTGCCCCCTGCAGGGTGCAGCTTACTTCCCCCTTAAGCCAGCTCAATGTGCTGATCGATGTGTTGCGGAGTGGAGATAAGCCTACGCTTTGTCCCTACCCACCTACATGTGGGAAGGGCGAGTAAATAGCTCTATCGGGTCCGTCTCTCTCTCTCTGCCATGTTCAGGGACACACCACTATTTTCCTTTTCCTCAAAATACTTTCAGAGGAGGTTTTCCTTCAGAATTAATGGGATTTTAAATTTATGAAAGTTGCTTATTACATCAACTTTGCAATATCTCACTGTGACACTCTGTATCTCGGGGGAACACCCTGCACCCCCATGTTCATCCTTATAATATGATTGTGTGGTATCAAATGCAAAGTTTGTCATGTGGGGTGTCTTCGGAAGGCTCCTGATGCACTGATCATTGTTGTTATAGTAATGTTATAGGTTGTAATTTCCTGTATATAGTTATGAGGCTGAAAATGTGTCCTCATGGCTTAAAACAAGCAAAGACAAAACTCTCCAGGAACAGAGGGGCAGTTCACACCTCATCAGGGCATGTATGGGACAAACCCAGCCCAGCCTCACAGGAACAAAGGACACTGGCCTAGGCAGCAACAAGGGGTCTGTTGGACTCTCAAGTGAGTCACCCCCATTCCCTCGGTCAGTCAGGGACTACGATGAGGTAATGCTCACCTGACCCTGAAGTGGGGGGGCAAAGCCAAGAGGGAAGAAAGAACATGATAAAAGGGAGAGACGTTTGCTCTTCCACCTCGATCTACAGACACTACACCAAGCGACTGAAGCACTCATCAAAGGGGAGAGCCTGGCAGAAGAGCATCCAGCCACCCTGTAGTGAGGAGCATCTAAGTTTGTAAGGGCACTGAAAGTGTTAAGATCAGCTTAGAATGTGTTTTGCTTTTATTTCATTTGACCAAATTTGACTTGCTGTGCTTTGACTTATAATCACTTAAATCTATCTTTTGTAGTTAATAAATTTGTTTGTTTATTCTATATGAAGCCGTGCGTTTGGACTGAAGCATGTCAGAGACTCCCCTTGGGATAACAAGCCTGCTACATATCAATTTCTTTGTTAAATTGACAAACTCATATAAGCTTGCAGCGTCCAGCGGGCATAACTGGACACTGCAAGACCGAGGTTCCTAGGGTTGTGTCTGGGACCGGAGATATTGGCTAGTGTCATTCGGTTGCACCATCCAAGCAGCTTACATGCCAGAGGCTGTGCGTGAACAGCCCGGGAGTGGGGGTTCCCACAGCAGAGCGGGGTAAGGCTGGCTCCCAGAGTTGAGGATTGGAATGACCTAGCACAGGGGTGGGCAAACTACGGCTTGCGGTCCAGATCCAGCCCCTCAGGGCTTTGGATCCGGCCCGCAGGATTGCCCCTGTGGCACTGTGGGCCCCACGCTGCTCTCAGAAGCAGCCGGCACCACGTCCCTGCAACCCCCGGGTGGGGGGGTAGAGGGCTCCGTGCGTTGCCCTTGCCTCCAGGCACCGCCCCCGGCAGCTCCCATTGGCCAGGAATGGGGAACCGTAGTCAATGGAAGATTTCAGGGAGGTACCTGGAGGCGCGGCAAGGGCAGAGTACACGGAACCCTCCGCCCCACCCCCCGGGGCCTTTAGGTAAGCGGTGCAGGGCCAGAGCCTGAACCCCTCCTGCACCCTGCCCCCCAACTCCCTGCCCTGGGCCGCCTCACGCAGTCCGCACCCCTCCTGCACCCCAACCCCTTCCCTGAGCCCCCTCATACACCCCGTACCCCTCCTCTGTCCCAATCCCCTTCCTGCACACCACACCCCCCCCATAGCCCAACCCCCTGCCCCAACCCTGCATACAATTTCCCCACCCAGATGTGGCTCTCGGCCCAAAAGGTTTGCCCACCCCGACCTAGCAGATCACCGGTCCAGATAACACCAGGGGAATGTCACACTCACTTTGATCACTATAAAGCTTGCACTGCAGCAAGTATCCTTTTTTCAAGTCCATCGTTTCAAAGGTGTTTCCACGGGCCTAAACCTGCTCTGAACTGCTAACTACACAGGGTGCACAATGGAAAAACAAACAAAGGGCTAGCATGATTTTAGAGGACAGTACTAGCTCTTAATTTGTTAGAAGCTACCCAGGTGCATTTATATCAGCTCGCAAAAATACTAGTAAACCCCAAACACAATTTAGAGAAGAGCAGAAAGTCAGGGCTATGTTTTGTATTGAGGAGGTTTCAGACTGAGAGGGAATGCATTTGGATATTTGCCCATCACATTTATAAAGGACTGCATTTCCTCTTTAATTCTGTATTCACTTTGAAAGCTGGGAAGGGGTGAATAAGAGATACGTGTTAATATAAACACGCATGTTTTCAGTTTAAAACTATTCAAGCCATTTAGAGCTTTCCAAACAAACGTTAAATTTTCTTTCAAGTGCTTTTTCCTCGTGGATTAAGCAACACGTACGTTGATTAAAATATTTGTCTAACTGATAAGTTAGAACTGGTCAAAGACCTACTGAAACCTGGTGGGGAAAGTAGGAAAACATTCTATTTAGAGAAAAAAAAAAGAAGGAGTTCTTGTGGCACCTTAGAGACTAACAAATTTATTTGGGCATAAGCTTATAAATAAAATTTGTTAGTCTCTAATGCCCAAATAAATTTTGTTAGTCTCTAAGGTGCCACAAGGACTCCCCGTTGTTTTTGCTGATACAGACTAACACGGCTACCACTCTGAATTCTATTTAGAGACCATTCTGTTTACCCTATATATTGCTCGCTGCCTGGTTTTATTGGAGTCACTTGCCTGTAAAACCATATCTATTTAAGGCTTAGTCTCCTGTATGACAAAATCATAATGTTATATTCATGAAGTGTTTCAGGAACGTTTCTCAAGAGAATTTGGGACTAAAGCTTTGTGTTTAGCCTCACTGTTCCAACAGATATTGCAAAGTGCATGTAAAACCCCATCTAGTAAACCCTTTGTGTTCACATTTAGAAACCCACAGTCCACTTTGCAAGTAGAGGGTGTGCTGAATCAAGCCCATTATCTATAGCCAAGATCCTGCAGACACTTAAGCATATGCTTAATTTTACTCATACCAGTAGTCCCATCGATTACAATGAGGCTGGTGTGAGTGAAGTTAAGCACATACTTCAGTGTTTGTAGGATCAAGACCCAAATCTAGACACACACTGAGATTTGTAAGAGGTGCTATCTAGTTCAATTAACAGTTAACTGGGAAGGAGTCATTATCTAAGTGTTTCACATCAGTATGATAAAAAGAGATCTGCAAGATAAACTCATTATTGAGAGGACAGTGAGGCAACATCCTCGTGTGACCTATACGTGTCACCACGTTAGGAAACATGGTGAGATAGCATCTTACCAGCCAGTCATTTGCAGGATGGTGAAATGGTCCTGCAAGATATAGGGCTGCCCCCCACTTAAGCGGGAATTAAACCCATACAATGCTGGATAGTTGGCAATTATACATCCCCAGCTGTGCCTCTTCACTGCCAAGCGATAGGATGGGAGGGATTGTGGTGAAGGCATTGCACTGGAACGCAGGGGATGTACAATCAGACAACTTCCCATGTGATGCTGGCTAAATCACTTAATCTCTGACACTGGCAAATTGGATATAATAATATTTCCCCTCTCTTGCCCTTTGTCTTGTTTGTTTAGATTGCAAGCATTACAGATAAGGATCTGACTTGCAATGTGTTTGCACAGCACTTAGCACAATGGAGCTCCAATCTCATTTTGGGACCTCTAAGCACTACTGCAATATGAACATTAATTATAATAATGTGTGTGCATGGAGGGCTGCTGCAGAAGGGATAACAGCCCCTCCCCCAACTTTTTTGGAAATAATATTTGTACAGAACACCATTGGGGTATATGGTGCTTTACAAAGAGCAGATGGGACAGCATGTTGTCCCGGAATTTCTCCCATTATTAAATGAACAAAATGCGACTTTAGCAATAATAGAATTTGGTAATGAACATTCTTCCATCAACAACAACAAGAAGTCTATCTCAAAAGGCTCCTGCATTAAATAAATATATAAAATCTTGGACTGCAAGTAAACCAGCCACTCTCTGTGTTCAAAAGCCAATGACCTCAGTGTCTCTGCTAAGTAGCTGAAGTAACAGAGAAGGTAATTTACTGCAGAAACACTTATGGTAAATAATACAGGCATCAACGGTGAACGCTATCTGGTACAATTAATTTATGGTTAACTGCTCAATAAACATTTAACTATTTTGTTTTTTAAAAAAGTTTAGGTATGTGAAACCACATGAATACGCCTGTCAGAAGGGTTCTAGGAACAGCCATAAACATTGTGGACACCATAAACAAATCTAAATTAGTTCACTAAACAAACAGGTCATTGATATACCCATTCAGGGAATGTTTAGACTTGCAAATCATCAGGTTTGAGTCATGCATCCTAAATTAACAAACAAAAAGACACTTTCGCATGTAAAGCTACATATTTTCCTCTTTAAAACTAGAACTTTCTGGAATTGCTGTGTAGCTTGTTCCATGTGATTTAATAAAAACAATGATCTCTTGTCCAAACAATAGTAACGCTGCAGAGAAAGGGGCCTGAACTCAGAACGGGTTCTGGATGCAAGCTCACTGCTCTGAACCCCATGAGTCAGCCTGGCAGAATTCGATGGTTTGTTTTTTTATACAATATCAACGGACAACATGGATATTTATTTTTAAGCATTTTTTTTCAGATTTTTGTCTATTTAAATTTTCACGGTTGCAGGAAAAATTAGACAATTATTTAATGACTGTAGATTTTGAGATTCAAAAAGTGAAAGCTTTAGAAGCGTTAAAAACAGTCAACATCACATGCCACAATATACTGAGTAAATATCCGTAAATCAATTTCTAATAAGTTCTCAGGCAACGCAAGAAAAACGCTACTGATCTGTACATTTCAGTCATCATTGATGGAATGACTTTTTGGTCAGTTTGTCCACGTACAATGAAATCAACATTTACCGATAAAAATCTAACCCTTCCAGACCTATCCACGAGTTGAATCTGACAATTGCAAATTATCCCAGGGAAGTGTGGGCAAATTCTTATTTTGATTCCCCCTCCTCAATTCAACAGTGCTTCAGATCTAAGCTTTGGGCTCCATCTGTCCGTTACAGGGAAGTAGGCACTGATTCTTCCCTGCCTTCTAGATTATTTTTAAAGAAGGTGGAAAAAAATCTCAGTTAAAATACCATGAATATTAAATAATAGTAATATTGATTATTTGTACTATACTAGCACCACAGAGCCCCAGTCATGGACCACGACCCCACTGTGCTAGGCACTGTACGGACAGAACTAAAAGATACTCCCTGACCCAAAATGGCTTACAATCTAAAAATACTTCCTCATCTGTGCAGTATATGTAGCCTACCTAGTATTAGAATGAGGAAAAGGATGGCACAGCAAGCTCAAAATGCCAGAAATATAATCAGGAAAGAACAACAGTTATAAGACATCATGTTTTGAAGTTTTAAAACTGTCACTGCTACTTTTGCTAGTAGGAGGAGACAGAGCTGTATCAGTTTTCCTTATGGGATTATAAGAATGTTTTTTGGCAATGAACGGGTTGGTATGTTCATGCATGACTGCCCTTTCCCCAGAGCAGCTCAACTGTTTTCCATATGCCCTGTACAGCTAACAGAGAATCTCCTTTAATCAAAGCAATGGAGGAGGGGAGAGCTGTGCTTCCCAAGAGGAACCTGTGTATTCTAGCCCTAGGGCTACTATGAAGTTCTGAATTACAAGAGTACATGGCACCAGTGATGACTGTAAAATACTAAGAGGCCATGGATTTGATAAACTCTTCTCATAAGGGAGACTGTAAGATTCGTTGTTTCTCTCCCCTTCTGACAGATTCTGTCTGGCTAGTCAGCTATTGTAGAGGGCTCATATCTGGGGGAGATCGTAGCCGGATACCTTTCAACGCTGAAGTGATGCGCTAAGGGCTGATTGCCAGACCTTACTGTACAAAAACCATCAAGCTTTGCTATTTTGACTTGCCCTCTTCAGCAGCCTAACCCAAGGCACCACTGCCCTAACGGAAGACAAAACAAAATCACCATCAATCATATTTCAACAAAAGAGACACTTGTGTATTAGCAAGTAGGCTTTGATAAACCTGTGCTCCACCCGGTTCCATTGAATTTTCAGTCCTAAAAGTAGAGACTTTGAGGGGGGAAAATGCTGCTGGTGCATTCCATCAAAGTGTCTTCTCTGAAGTCAAATGCTGGAACCACAAAAAGCGTTCGAATTAAACCAAAACCCAGAGACTGAAGCCACACGTCAGTGCCAATATAAAATCTATTTCTTTTACAAATTCCAGAATGGAGTTTTATTGGGTATAAACTGCCTGTGTGAAATGTAACCACCACCACTTTAGGAAACAGCATTTAATTCTCTTTTCCCATCCAGTGGAATAGTTTGTGTTTTCTTTGGCATTCAGGTCTGTTTCTAATACACCTACTAGAAAAACCACATCTGGGCAGAGATGAAAAGGTGCACTTCAATGTAGATAGTATTTGGTATATGTAGCAAGTACGAAATTAATTTCAGCAATGCAAATATCCCAGGCACTGTGCCAGCTCTCGAGAAATTAAAAGGCATGTACAGCAACTTGTTTTCCCATTGCTTTCCCCAAGATAATGTAATCTTGCCCCCTCTAAAGGATATTTCTTTAAAATTATACAGGTGTGCAACTTGACTCTATGTTGAAGTGACAAATTATTAATGTAAAACCATTTTTCTGTAACACTGTACACCAGGTCATCTGATTGAAGCAGAATGAAATCCAAGAGGTAAGGTATGTTGAAAATACTCTTAGCCCACATATTTGTGTAATGGTTTGTAGTGTTTAGCTCTAAGAGCAAGACATCATAGGGTACAAGTGTCTTCTGTTGCTTCATCAAGGAAACTAAATGCAGAACAAAGCAGATCGCTTGCTCTCTAACTACAGAAAATTGTGAACCGTGTAATAGCTGACTGGGCAGGATAGAAGTGATAGGTTCAGAACATGGGCTATTCAATCAGTTTGGGCAGGGACTAGGGTTACCTGGCCGGTATTTGACCGGCCTGGCCAGTTTCTTTATGGATTTGCCAGTTGCCAGAAAAATTAATTAAATCTGCTGGGGTTTTTTTTTAATGTGGATTTAAAGATTTGCATTATTACCACAGTACGCTGGGATATCCAATGTTAAAAGTTTCTGTGCCCCGCTAAAGATGCTGCAGTGTTCCCACTTTCAGCGTTTAAGTGATAACAGATCAAAACTGTTGCAAATACAGCAGTTGTCTGCCCACCAACATGCAAACGCAGCATGCATGTGTGTGAGAGAGGGTTTGAGTCATCGGAGAGTGAGAAGACTGCAGTGTTATCCATCTTATCTATATGTGTTCTCTCTCTAGATACTATGAGTGGCTGTTGAAGAGGGCTGCGGGGAGGGTTGCAGAGTTGCTTTGTGGTTGGGATTGCAGTGAGCTTGCCTTGTGGAGGTAGGTGAGTGGGTTTTTTGCATGCCAAAGGTGGTAACACTAGCAGGGATCCAAATCTAAAGTCATCGGAATCAGCCTGTTGACGCTAGCTCAAACTCCGCAAGTCCAAGGTGGGCAGACATGAAGTCACAACATTGTGATGACGGACACAAGAGGTAGTTTGTGTCAGCTGTCGTCATGCACAGTGCCAGCACAGGAAAGGCTGGGCTCTGGAAGCTCATTCTCTGAGCACAGGTGACGGGACGGCCTGCTGCTTCCCTATGCGCTTGGCACCGCTTTCTCCTGCTCCCGCCACAAGCTCCTGAAGCACAGGTATCCCAACGCGATCACCTCCCTGCATCACAGGTTGGGCTCAGGTCCAAACTTTGTGGTTATAACCTGCACCCAACCTCACTGCATGCAAACAGCTGGCGTTAGTGCAACATTGACATTGAGAATCTGAGCTCTCAAAAGCCAGGAAACGCAGAGTTACGGCTGAAAGTTGAACCTGGGTTCTGTTCCCATGTGCCCATGCTTTAAAATAGGGACTCTTCACTTCATTGGGAATGGTTTGTCAATTTTATATATATAAACCCACGCCTCACACACGCGCACGCATGCACAAGACCAAAGTGCCTCTGGGGTAAGTCATTTAAGTTCATCGTCTGCACTGCTACATTAACCTCATTGCGTAAGGCCGTGGAGAAGCCCAGCTGCCACTCAGCTATCACTTCCCTGGCCTCGCACAGCACATTAAAGGCAATTTCTGAACACTGAACATGCACCATGTGGTGTCCAGCTGGGATTTGCTCCTTCTCTCTGGGCCAAACACCCCCCTCCAAAGCTGACCTACTTGGCGCCCTTGCACGCAGGACCCGAGTCCCAGTTATACTAAGGGCTCTTACCACCACTCCAGCATGTAAAAGTGGCATGGGTGAAAACAGCCCCCTGGTGCAGGGAGCCTTCCCAGCTGGTGAAGGGCTGTACACCAGCCCTGCTCCAAACCACCCTGTGTAGGAGGTGCAGATCTGCAGCAGGTCACGAGCATGGCCAGAGCGCATTGGGCTACAGCTATTCGCTGCTGCCCAGGGCCTATAGGAGGCTATGGGAAGCAGAGTGTAAAATAGAGCAGCCACAACAGAGGCCAGGCAAGGCCTTGCACAACCCCAAAATACAGGATGTTCAAAGGTGACTTAAAGCTAACTCCCTGCTGCCTTACCACTGTCCTTTTCTCAAGTGCAGGAACACAGGATCTAAGAATCTGGCCCACAGCATCAGTGGCCTGACAGCTGGTCCAGACCCTGCTTGCAAGATGAGTTGCCTTTCCTACATGCCTTCCAAGTCAAGAGAAGAAAATGGCAGTAGATCAAATGCCAGTTTCATTGAGAGGCACCTCACGTGCCATCCAACACTACATCCTCTGCCACATTTTGTACGTAGAATTTCTACTCGTGATTGCTAGTGCAAATTCTGCCTTTGGACGTGTGCATGTAACTGCCACTTACTTCAAAGCTGCTACGGTGCTGCAAATCCAGGAAACAGAAACCATGCCTCATTTTTTTCAGACTCAAATTACGTTTCAAAATTTTTATTTTTTCATACCTGAAATTATTCCCCCTGGGAGTCACATCTTTGGTGTTTCCGAAGCACTGGTTCTCAAGAAAAACTGGCCTTGTTTTCCTTTCACAAACATGAAAAGCATAGCATCTGTCACAGATTAAAATACTGTATTTATGTCTCAGGCTATGCCTGCACCTACGGCAGCGTGCAGAGTACAGGCACTCCATATGTAGCTACATGCTGCAGCGAAAGGCTCCAGCTGGAGGGAGGCAGCGAGACACTATACTACTAAACATAGCAGCACAGACAAGGGAGGCCCTACTTGGGTGCAGAGAGAGTCATAAAGGATATATACCCTAAGGGTTCAGGTGTGTAGGGCACTCTACTCTTCCCACCTAAGCTGTTCCTCCCCATCTACACTCTTACTTATATCTGTGCTGGCTGGGTGTGTAGTGTCTGTTCTCTACACGCTTCCATAAGTGTAGATGTATGTCCTCCAGGAAGGATCACAAATCCCCAGGATGCCCTTGAGTGAAGGATTTTGCATTTGGAGATCTGATTTGACTGAGAGATAAGCTGCCAAACAGCTCCCTCTTGACTACACATCAGAAGAGGATAAAGAATGCATGTTATTCCAGCTAAGGTCCGCATTAGTTTACAATCAAACGATTCCCTTTAAGTCTCCGTTTTAGACCATATCATGCAAGAGTGCTCCCCTTTTCTACATCACATATTTCAGTCCACAATGCACCCACAACAGAAACATGGAAGACAAGAGGAACTGAAGCACTCCTCTGTAGGATGCTTATCAGCACACCAACTAATGAATAAATGAGAAAGTTAATACAGAACTGGAGATTCAAAGTGAATTTTGCCCTAAGGGTTTCACTATCTATTTCTAAAATCTTCTTCACCACATAAGCTCTAAAACACTCTGAGAATGTCAGGGAGACATTCCAACCAGAACTAAGGAACATTGCTTCGGTCAATAAAAAAAGAGCATCAAACACACACTCAGAAGAGCTGTGTTCAATTCCCAGCTTTGCCTTAGATTTCCTGTGTGACTCTGGATAAGTCACTTACTCTCTGTGCCCAATCTGTAAAATGGGGGTACTACTATTAACTTCCTCTAGCCCTTTGGTTCTCTTGCGTATTGAGATTGTAAATTCTCTGGGATAGGGATAGTCACTTATCTGCATGGAGGGCCCCTACCATAATGGGCCCCTGCTTGTGGTCGACTCAGTTCATTAAACTGCCAGGCCCAACAAAAATAATTTTTTTTGATGTTGGGGAATTCTGACTGGCTGATTGTAGAGAATGGAACCAGTGGTACCACAGACATAGCCAGTGAGTTATATGGGCCCATGGTGCCTGTGCTCCACCAATATTCAGAAATGTGGGCCCAGCTCCACTTACATTTTCATAGCAACTGCCCCGGGCCTCACAGGGTCCCGGGTGGCCTGAGGAGTTAGCGGGGGGCCTGGGGCCGGCAGCAACAAGTGACCCAGCCCCAGCCTGCTCTGCCCCTTCCCACCCCTGCTCTGCCACACCCCTTTCCCCAAGCCTCTGCCCCGCCTCTTCCTGCCCCTGTTCTGCTCCCACCCCGCCCCTTCCTGCCCCATCTCCCAAGCCCCTGCCCCTTTCCGGCTTCTGTCCCCTCCCCTGAGCGACGCTGGGAGCCAGCAGGGCAGAGCGGAGCAGGGCGGGCTGGGGCCAGGTCACTTGCTGCTGCTGCCGCCATGTCCCCCGGTAACCCCCCAGGATGCCCTGGACCCTGCGTCCCCCTGAAGCGCGGGGCCCACGGCAGTTGCTCCGGTCCGTCTTAAGGACGGGACAGTTCTGCTTGGACCTGTTCTGGGCACCACCAAAAATTACACAAACCTGGCGCCCATGGCCACAGAGCAACTGAAGAAATTGCTGTCCCTGTGAAAAAATTAGCAAACTAGAAACCTATTGTCTCTCATACACGTGTATTAAAACATACATATTTCACAGCAGAAAGAGAAAGGGCTTCAATGTACTTCTGTTTATAGCCCCTTCTCTAGTGCCTCTGATCCGTGGTTTCTAGGCACTTCACATAAAAGCGTAGGATCTGTCCAGAAAGAAAAAGCAAGTTTCCCTCTTCCTCTTTAGTTTAGATAGTGGCTGCTATTACTCTTATGTTTGTGTGTGTTGGTTTGGCGCATGGAAAGTTTCTGCTTTTAAACAGATTAATTCCTTTAACACAGATTGTATTAATTAGGCTTTGCTGCGAAACAGTTCTCAATATTAGAAAAACACCACTTATTGAATTTTAATCATGATTGTGGCATTGTTGTTGTTTAATAAGCTTTGAAAGTGTCATGTCACAATCTATTTCATCTTAAATCTTACTTTCCAGATAGGCACACTTACATTCACCCCAAAGAAAAGCCAACCCCTCTCCTCTGTATGTCATACTGCAGGATCCTACTTACAGTGAAAGTTATCTGCAAACTACTCTTCAGGAGGACTGAATCTTTCCAGTCATTTTGTGAGGACAGCTCTAAAACACACCACCATTTGCAGAAAGCCCTAAATTTTCTTGTAGGCGAGAAACATCTTTCATATGACAGCAGCAATGCCAAGCTAATGGAAATGCAAGATGTTAGCAAAGCTCTGCAGACTCCTCAGGTCAACTGCAGACTTGAAATCAATGCACTGGAGATAGAACTTATTGAATACCCAACAATCCACAAAGAATGGGGGTCATTTTCAAGCATATACATTTGTCTTGATCAAGATGTAATTAACACCAATGCAGAAGAAAAGCAGATTTTAGCAGGCACAAAAGCAGAGACATTCAGACTAAACTTCTTTATTAACATAGGAATGAAGCTTGATAAGATGCCCTCATTCCCATTATCCCCCCCAACAAGGGGACATGGCCAACTCTCAGGTCCTGCCCAAGCATGTCAAAGCCATAGTGGCTGGGGCACTCAATAAGCCAGGTAGATGATACAGCATATAGAGGGCCTAGCTCAGTGGGCTCCTGGTCCATGACTCCCTGTGCTACAGTGATACAAATAAATAGTTACAAATACTATCACTAGAGAGTCACACACTTTGTTGCCCCCCAATTCCTCCCTCCCTCATACTAGGGCTCCCTATTCTCCATCCCCATAACGCCAGGGTCTGCGTGTGCCCTCCTCTTTCCCCTTACAATTATTGTTTCTTTTTCTTAAGCTGGCAGATCAGTTATTTAGGGTTTCAACAATTTAAACTCCATTGTACCAAAAGGCAGATCTGAGATGAGGGTGTTGTACTAGGAGAAGTTAAAGGTTGCTATCAACTGGTTCTTTGATCTATAGACAATTAATTATCCACGATGAGTCTGCTAACCAGATGCCTTGTGCCTTCCCTCTTTTCCACTTCCGCTGTTCCAATTTTCACCAAAATCAATAGGATTCTGCCAAGTGGTGCCTAGAACATTCCCTGAAATTTTGGAATTGATCAGAGGCAGTATTCAAAGTTATCATGTTACTGACAGAAGGACACCAAATTGAGTGTAGGCCTTGCTTTGCTCGGCCACATAAAAGTGTCCTGACCATATGTCATACTGAGAGATAAGGCTGCCCTACCCCAGACCAGTCCTTAATGGTCAGCTTAGTTCTAGTTCATGTCATGTCACAAGTGATCCCCTTTCCTCCCAGTCATATAAAGGCCTGTTCCAGCTCCCATTCAAGGCAATGGGCAGTTTTCAGAGCAGGTCCTAGAATTGGAAACTCTTTCTCACCTAGTCGGACTGATTCTGACCTCTTTCAAGGGCTACCAGCCACAAAGAGTGCCTCTAAAATGGTGTGAACTGGGCAAATAATGGATTTTTTTTGTTTGCTGGAAATTTTGAAAGGTCAACAAAAAATTATTTTAGCACAAACAAAACATTTTGATTTCATCTGGAATCAAAATGATTTTGTTTCAATTGAGCATTTTTAAACATTTTTGAATTTAAAATAAAATTGCAGGAAATGGCTAAACAAAAAGTTGTTTAGAACAGAAAAATATCGAAACGTTTCATTTTGAAGGTGTCAAAGCAAAACTTTTCAACTTTTCAGGAGGGGTTTTTGTTCTGCGAAATCGACACAACTTCTCTAAACATTCCAGCATCACCAAGTCTGCATTTTTCGCTGAAGAAAATTTTAGTGGAAGAATTTCACCCTGCTCTACTGTGAACTCACACGGGTAGAGTAAGGATGAACTGCACTAATTACACAAAAAAAGCATAGCCATACAACTGTGGAGCAGCAGCCATCTGCTACCCATTCAGAAGGGGAAAATGTAATGCTATTAACAACTGAACTCAAAACCTTTAAACACAGGCAGGAGGGTGTTCTGTGGCCTGTTTTATACTAGTCATCAGATCAGATGAGCACAATGGCCTTGGAATCTATGAATCAACCAAGTATGGCGCAAGCAAGGGGCTGAGGGCCAGATCCCTTCCCTGGGCTAGCTCTTATGCCCATTAGGAAGACTGGGCAGCCGTTAGGGCATAAAGCTGAAAATAATAGACCCAGCTACTAGATAAGTCAGTACATATCTGGGGAGATGGGTTTAGAACACTGCTTTCAGCTTTACAGGCCTCTACCGCTTGAGCTAAAGGTGAAGTTCCCTAGCTAACAGTAGATCCCTCATCCTCTCTGGACCAGCCACTAGAGGGCATCATCACCCACACAAAGTCAGTATATCACAAATGGGGGAAAGACATATTTAGCCCTTCCGCCAACTGTCAGCGATCAGGGAGCGAGCACTTCTTGGGCCCTGCCTCCTTCCCTGCAAGGAACCAGTGGAGCAGCAGCAAGGGAACTGCCCGGAGCCACCGCTCAGTGCGCCTTCGTTCCCATCCCACCCCAAATAAACACAAGGGGGCTAGAGGGCTAGGCTGACTCAGCTCAGGCAGCTAGTCATTAAGAACAGACACAGGGCTGGTCTACACTGAGAACTTACATCGGCACAGCTATGTCTCTCAGGGGCATGAAAAATCCACCCTCCCCCCCCCAAGAGACACTGCTAGAGTGACCTAATCTCTGGTGTAGACAGTGCTAGGTCGACTGAAGAAGTCTTCCATTGACCTAGCTACAGCCTCTTGGGCAGGTGGATTACCTACAGCGATGGCACTTGGGAGAAGTCCCGTTGGTGTAGGTAGCGTCTATTCTGAATCTCTGTAGCGGCACAGCTGTACCATGTTAAGTGTAGCCATACCCAGACTCTGGAAATCTTGAAACAGCTACATAATATGCATATTCAATAGATTTTATGCATATTTCCTATCTTTTCTGGCAGGAGAATGGCTCCCCAACTGGAAAAAAAAAATACAATACTGCTTGCTGAATAGGCGGATGGAAAAGCGACTTTTCTACAACATGAGGTACTAATGAATAATATTCAAACCAGCAGTTCTAAAACTATAATACCTATGTCCCTTTCAGTTGTTGGTTCCTGGGCTCCAGTGTTTTTTAAAGGCGCGATAGATTTATAATATTTATTTAGCTTTCACAATGTTGGATAAGTTTTCATCAACTCAAACGTACATCTAAATAGATGCCCCTACAGTATTAGTCCTTGCCACAATAAAGACAAAACATTCTGTTTACAGCCTGCTATAAAGCCCAGGCTCTTTAAAACAGACTCATGGGGATGTGGGGGGGGGGGGGAAGAGTTTATTAGTGGCCCACACACAAAACCCAAGTCTTCCCCATTTGAAACAGCATTTTGGGATTTCTGCCAGGGCCCGGTGGAAAGTTTTCACATCTGTGCTTTACCATTAAAATGTCAGAGGCACAGCTCAGACAGTACATTAGAGATGAACCTACAAAGCAACACAGATTTAATAAAAAGTCATAGTCTTCAGTGAGTTATATCAAGATCTCATAATTCAACGTGAACCAAGATTTCATTTGCTGACTTTCAAAGAAATTGTCACAGGACCCAGCCACTTTTAAACTTGGGGGGGGGGGAGGGGAGTTTTTTTCTTTTTTCCCTTTTCAGAGCATATCAATTCCCCTCCCCGCATTTAGTGAGAACTTAAATCATCATAACACTGCGATTGTGAGCATCCCCCACCATGACAATTACATTGGCACATATACTATGGCTAATACAACGCGTTTGGTCAATTAGATTAGTGAGCAAGGTTCAATATGATATAGCTGAAAAATCTAATTTAAAATGACCATATGTTACGGAACAAAATATTTCTGTATAGTACAATCATACATACAACTGGAGAATTATGTTTCTATCTGGATAACAAATGCAAACCCTGAGTATCAACATGCAAGAGAAACAAATAAGAGCCCCTCAACACAAAATAAAACAGATTTCAACTAGTATCTATCACTGCACAGATTTCACAAAACAGAGACAGACTTTATTAATATACACAACTAAGGAGTGAAGCTTGAAACGTCACCCCCATCCTGACTGTGCCCATAACGAGGGGACATGCCCAACTCTGGGGTCCTGCCCAAGCATGCCAGAGTCACATATTACAGCTATTTTAATGGATACTTGACAAAATTCTACTAAAGTCAATGGTGCCCCAATTTAGAGTTGGAGGGTCTGCACACTGTAGATTCCAGTCAGGGACATTCAAATCAGGATACAAGCTTGATGAGGAATTCAAACAAGAATCCAGCAACTCCAAGGGTATCTGTTTACACGCTTTGATGATGCATCCGTTAAGCATGGATCCAGTTCTGCAGACTCAAGCCCCTCAGTAAGAGACAGGAAGGCAACACAGGGATTCAAGGAGGGAATGTGAGCAGAGCAGTAGAAGAAGGTTCTAGCAGCTGCATATTGGACAAATATGCACACACGTGTGCATGTTTTGGAGAGGTAAGAGGGAAGTTAAAAATATGGAGGCCAGAAAGATTACAACAGTCCTGGTGAATATGCAAACACACAAGTAAATCACTTCATTCGCTACTGTAAGGCAAACTCCCCAGGTGGAAAACCAGCAAAGGGTGATTATTTAAACCAGGGGTCGGCAACCTTTGAGAAGTGGTGTGCCAAGTCTTCATTTATTTACTGTAATTTAAGGTTTCGCGTGCCAGTAATACATTTTACAGGGGCCGGCAGACAGAACCCCGGACTGGCAGCAGGCTGAGCAGGGCCGGCGGCCAGGACCCTGGCTGGCAGGGGCTGGCGGACGGAACCCCAGACCGGCAGCGGGGCGGCAGATGGAACCCCAGACCGGCAGTGGGCTGAGCCGCTCAGCCCGCTGCCGGTCTGGGCAGGGCCAGCTCTAGCTTTTTTGCTGCCCCAAGCAGCAAAAAAAAGCGCCGCCCCCCCT
>NW_020664980.1:11652720-11679198 GCF_002925995.2 Terrapene triunguis
CCCCCGCGGAATGCCCCGCCGCGCTCCCCCCGCCGCCCCTTACCAGGTGCCGCCCGAAGCATGTGCTTGGGTGCCTGGAGCCGGCCCTGGGTCTGGGGTTCCATCCACCAGCCCTTGACAGCCGGGGTCCCGGCCACCGGCCCTGCTCAGCCCGCTGCCGGCCCAGGGTTCCGTCCATCCAGGCCGACGGCGGGCTGAGCGGGGCCGGTGTCCGGGACCCCGGCTGGCAGCAGAGTGCCACTAAAAATCAGCTCACGTGCCGCCTTTGGCACGCGTGCTGCTGGTTGCCGACCCCTGATTTAAACCCTTCTCTTACAGTAGTGTCTAGGGGCCAGGACCCCATTGTGCTAGATGCTAAACAAACATATAAAGACAACCTAGTCCCTGTCCCAAGAAGCTTGCAATGTATGTATCCGCTAACATGTGAACAATAGGACAGGAAATTAACAATACTGAATGCAGAATACTAAATACAGGGAATTCCCCGACTGGAATCTACACCCTTACTCTTGCAAAGGATGCTGGGGGATCTTCTATGATCACAAGGTGTCAGGACCAAACCTCAGTTTTATCTCACTCCACAAGAGTGCACTAGCAGCAGGGTGCCCCCAAAGGCAATACAAGAAGACTGGATCAATCAGGGTATATGTCTGCAGTGTAAGCCTGGACTCAGACTCGTGTTCAAACCCAAACCCCCATTCTGTCCACACCCAAATCCGTTTGACTCAAGTCAGTAAGCCCTCAGGACCTGCACCCTATGGGCAACTGGAGGGGGGGAGGCAAGCCCAAGTCCCACTGGGACTCTGATTCATACTATCATTTTGCAGTGTGGATGCAGTTTAAATGATTCACTGTGTTATCATCAGCTGACTCACCGTCCTGATTGCTGGACTCTGTGGACTCACACTCTTGAATGGACGTGCCTTGTTCAGAATGGGAGTTCTTGACCTGATCATAGCTCAGTGGTGTTGCCTGCAGGGCCAGTCCTTTTTAGAGCTGGGTAAGCATTGTGGTACACTAACGTGTCACACTTTTGCTGCCGCTACCCACTGTATCATCGAAAATGCTTCTCAAATTTGTCTTTTCTTAGTTTGCTAGTTTGGCTGCAGCTTTCTGATTATGAATTATATCAGCATTCTCTAGCTTACAAATGACAAGAAGTGAATAAGATACTATTATAATTATTTCAAACACTTGAGGTAAAAATATTGACTCTCTTTTTTCCTTTATTTTTAGTTATTAGGGTAATTATTCAAAGTATTTTTCTGTGCAATACAGACCATCAAGAAACGTAATGATTCTCTAGGGAAGGTGAGTTGAGCTACAAGGTCTTCTCCAACCACAAATCCCTATGAACAAACCACGCCAGAGTGGTACTGAGCTGTTAAAACTGGTTATTTGTAACTGAGAATTCTCAAGAAAAAAAAATGACAAGACATTAATGTTACCCGTTTAAATCTTTTAGGAAGCAGTGGTATAATTGAGATGCTCTAAGTATGGCCTAATTAGATTGAGTCATCTCACTGGGCATTCATCCTCCAAATATATTTTACAGAATGAACTGAAAGTACAAGATTTGGACACAGCTCTCCAACCCAGCACCAACGTTAGGAAAACAGGTTTTGGTTTTTATCTTTTATACGGTTCAATCTAACTAGTCAGACTACAACACAAGAGGAACCACACTACAAGCAAAGGGAGGAGTTGGAAAAAGTAAACCCAGATTTATTTTTTTGGTGTGTGGGGAGGAGGGGGCGGAGTTTTAGAAGTCCTCTTGTTAAGAGAGTAAAGGATTCTTTGGTCTCCATTCCCTGCATTAATCACATAGGTACTCTAAACAGGGGCCTCTCTTTTCCTCTAAACATGACAGCCCTGATTACGGTTTGGCTGCATAAAGCTGGTAAAGCAAAACAAAAACATTTCATGGTCCATAACATTCCTGGCTCCCCTTCAAGGTATTGGCAGCCCTTCCATTCTAGGGCTGTTTCTTTGAGCTGCTCTGTCTGTTAATCTGGTTTCTCTCAGCTTTTACACTTACACAAGTCAAACTAGTCAAGTACAAATTGCCTTTCATGTTAATTATTTAAAATAACTTCAGGTGATAGTGGCTGGTATCATCTAAAGATCAGGTCAGTTCATCACAACAAACCTGAGTGGGATCCGCTTGATTACATGGCCTAGATCAGAGGGCTTTCTGAACAGTTTTCAGCTGAAAGCCCTCTCTCAGATGGACTCATTCATTAGCTGCTCATTAGTCTTTTGCATTGTACAACTCCTAAATACAAGAGGGGTCCATCATACTAAACAATGTGCACAGTGTGATGTTCATAGCAGACAGAGATGTTAGATAAAAACATAAAATACTACTTCTGCAAGGGTGCGACACAACACTACTTCCTCACTTCAAATCCAGAAGCCTAACCAGAGGCAAATTCTAATTGCACCTAAGGAGAGGGCCCAGACTAGCTCTCTCTTCCCTGGCCTGCACCCAGCCCCACATACTCCCCCCCGTTCCCTCACACCCAGCCCTGAGCTCCCCTCCCCTGCTGCTCCCCCATACCCAGCCCTGAGTTGTCTCATGCTGCCCATGCCCAGTCCCTCATTCTTCCCCCACATTGCCCTCCACCCAGCTCCAAGCTCCACCTCCTGCACTCAGACCCAACGTCTCAATGCCCCACACCCAGTCCTGTGCTCTTACCCCCCGACACACATTGCCCTGTACCTGCTTTGAGCTCTGCCCCCCGCACCCAACCCTGTGGTCTGCCCACCCCACACCAGTTTAAGGGTAAGATTCTTAGGCACCTCATATGAGCAGCTCTTTGCAAACTCATTAAAAACAAAAACCACAAAATTGGTATTTTCCCTCTGGGTTCCCCCTCTCCTTTTACTTACTTACTTACTCTCTCTCCTCTCACACACACACACACACACACACACACACACACACACACACACACACGGAGTCTGTGGCACAAGTTAATTAATAAGACCTAAACTACTTTATTTGCAAAACAAATATCTTTGAGTTCAGCAACTTACTGCTACAGTACCTTTAAGAGGTTTAGACTAAAACAAGTTCATTGATAAAAAATTTAAAGGCGCAAATATGGACCTTAATAGCCTACAAGTATGGTGGTTTTACACTTCAAAGATATGATCCACACCAATCTATCACACACAATGGAACATATCTCTTCATTATCTTTATAATAGGGATGTGTATGGCTCTTTATCGGTACAGATTAGCACAAGTTTCCTGACCAAAGGAGCTTGTAATCTAATTTGTAAAGATAATTCAAGAAGTCAAGACATAAGTGGAGGGAGGGTTAATGCGGGTGACAAGGACTGAGGGAGAAGAGGGGCTTGTAGAGGCATGTTAGATTTAATTTTAGCAGTCTTGTGCAGGAAATTTGTGTTGTACTTATCTATCAGGTGCCCCATTCACAGCTCTGATCCTATGTGCAACATGTATTACCCAACACATACGAAATACAAATTCGACCAATGTACATAATTAAAACCCTCCCTAGCTTAACAAAACAGATGCTGTCATCAGCCACTCAGTGCCCCCATCCAGCACAAGTCTGGGAAAATAGATAAGCTTTGTAACTAGACCCCCAACAGGGGCTCTGGGAAACCAAGAGGGGAAGTGACTCCCTGAATTGAGGTCCCTTCACTGAAATTGCCCTGCAGACTATGGGGATGTGTCCTATGTTCTCTGCATGTAGGCTGTTAAATTCTGCACTTTCCAAACCTCCTAACCATTCCTCGTCCAGCAGATCTCTACCAGAAAGAGGCTCCCATCTGTGATATACACAGATTTGTGAGGGTTCCTAAGACAACGTGTATAGAGTGTGTCCTTCAACCAGACAAAAATCATTTGTTCTTTCCTTCCCTTCCCATCCCAAGAGATTTCTCTCAGCCAAGCAGAACTGCTCATTGGAGGAGCTGCACTCACAGTACAGTAATCTAGTGAGGTGCAGCATCGTGATCCGAGACCTGTCTTGAGGCAAAGAAAATAGAATTAGGAACATCCAAGTATATCAAGAAGCCTCAAAAACTCCTGCTGAGCCACCATCTTTCTAGAGGAGATTGTATAACTGGATTCAAAGAGTTAAATTGACCCTGATCCTGGAACCCTCATTGACCTAAGCCCTCTCACTGAAGCCAATGGGATTAGGATCACGAATAGGGACTCTCACATAAGGATCAGAAGATCAGTCTGACTGGAAGCAGAAAGGGGTCTTGTAAAAAAATATTTTCACGTTTTGTCTCAGAGACTATTTGTGGTTTCTTGGTTCATGGTGTTAAATTTCTGACGTTACCCAGAACCCAGCTCTGGAATCCCCTTGTAAGCAAACACCCTGGTATTATGAGTGAGATAAGAACAAAAGAGAAATCAGCTTTGCGATTGCTGTTAAAAAGAGACAGGGTTCTTCTCCCTCAGACACATGATAGCTCAATGGGCCAAGTGTCAGCAAGAGAAAGCTGCAGAGGACTAACTGCGTAATTTCCAGCAGAATGCATTTCATACAGAGTACTCACATTAGAGAATTTGTAAGAGAAGAAAAATTATATGCAGTATATATATTAAAATCAGGGGTAAAATGTATTACTTGGAAGCCACAGCTTTAAGGAACCAAATTAAGTCTTAAACTGAGTCTTTAAGTACTCTCACACACGTGTTATTTATCTATCTGTATTTTACACATGCAAAAACTGTTCATAGAACATTATTTCACTTGCAAAGTTAAGCACTCAAAAGTTCAGAAATGGCAGAATTAAGTTTTCCTGTGCAACCTTAATTCGGCCCCTTTGTGCCCCTGTATTAATTACCAGCGAGCCCCACATCAGCCCTGGGAAGGAGGAGAGGGTGTAACATATTCTTGGAGCTGCCCCACCCCAATCTAGATCTGCGGGGATGGGGAGAAGAACCCCAGGAGCTGCAAGAAGTGAAGAGGTGGGGCTGGGGGCAGAACTGATTTGGAGGTAGGCAGAGCATAATTAATTGCTGGGCTGGGCTGGAAGGTGGAAGTTCTGGACTATCAGACAGCCAGGAGACCGCAATAAATTTGGGAGAGTTGGCAACACTAATTGTCCCTCTTCCCCACCAAATACACAGAGTGGGCAGGGACAGTTAAAAGTCAAATATAAAGACGAAACCAGGAAGGCACAAAAATAATTGGGGGGGAAAAAGTGTCATGATTTTTTGGGTTCTGACTCATGATTTTTGAGCTTTTGGGGTTGCCAAGACTTGTCACTGTTCAATAATGACCAACAGACTTTAACCACTAGACAATGCTTCCTTCCATACCATGCACCTCTATCAGCGAGCAATGCTCAGCAGGTCCAGATATCGCATTGAAGAGTGCCCCTGTGCCCAAATTCAGGTGTACAGCTCTCCTTGTAATTCAAGTCTCCACAGGTTTAAGTTTTTCCTCAATAGACAATTCCCAACCATGCTCAACTGCCCTCATTATTTCATAATAAAAAAATGTTGTGAATTATAAAACTAACCCAAGAAATCTTATTTCGCTGGTTTCTCAAACTGTAGACAACTATTTTTCAATTAGTTTGTTTGTCTTAAGTGCACCCAGTTTAAGACCTTAACAACTACTTTTCAGACTAAGGATTATATTTTTGGCCAAGATCATAAATCCCTAATGAAAATGCTGACAGACCTTTCATTATAAGTGCAACTCACTCACATCAGAGACCAATGACCTGTTGGATGTCAGCACGGTATTTGAAGAGAATGAAATAGTCATGTGTACAAAGTTGCTACACTATGATGCTGTAATAGACTCTAAATGGCCTGGCTTCAAGAGTACGCTATATATAACCAGCTTTAAGGCAACACTGCTGAAACAGTAAAGTGACACTGCTGACATCCCTGTAAAAATTAGCCAATTATTAGAACAAGAGGGAGCCCATGATGTGTGAGAGATGGCGGTGTGGGGAAGCTGACTGAATGGATTTTAGTTGCAAAACTGAATGTGCTACATACATAGGTCAGTGCAGTCTGCAGAGACAATAATGTCAATATTGTGAAGATGAGGTAAAACTATTGTAATATGGCAAAGCATATGGGCAGGTGGTGGAGTGGGGGTAACATATTGCAGGAAGATGTACGACATCCAAAACAGATACTTGGACTTTGCTATATTTATGCATCAAATCAGCTATAATGCAGAGCAGGGAACTGGACAGCTTTGGCTGGAAACACACAACTTGTTTTATTGTTGAACAGCTCGAACCAAGAGAAGAGTTTGGAGTTGTTTAGTTACATATAAAATTATAAAATATCATCCTTATAATGTAATCGTATATATGTTTAAAAGGTGGTTAATGTAACTGTATCCTTCTGGGGGAAAGAACGGAAACTAAAAACAAACAAGCTAAAAAACAAACCAAGAGCCTTGCAATGCACACAGTTATGAGCTGCTGAGCCCACAGTGGTGGCTTCCAGAACACAAAATAGTCCTTCCAAAAATCCATTGAGAGAAGATAAAAGGAAACTGTCAACAATAATTGGACTAAATCAAAGCCCAGAATAAGACCCAATAAAAAAAGCAATGAAAACATGTTCAGTGAGGTAAAGGAATTTGGTTCTCTCTCTCTCTGTAGCTTTGTTTTCATTTCATTTTCCTTCACTCACTTTACTCTAATAAGCCCTAATGAGTGCCTCTGTCCAGAGTTTCTGCATTGCTATGGAAAGCTTTGAACTTCCCTCACAAGTAGATAGAAGCTGCCCTTAAAATGCGCTCTGTAGTCCTCAATGATGCTATTTGCAAAGCAATGAGCGGACAACAGGCCACTTCAAACCCATTAGACACTTGAGAATCACAACCCCACAGGGAGATAGAGCTAACTGGGTTTAGCTTCAGTTCATGTCCTGCTGGTCTTGACAAAGGGAGCCTCTTGCTGACTGTTGTAGCAAGGGCTATTACCAGAGAAAGACAGCTAACTGTTTGCATGGAAGGGCACTAAAAATACTCAAGCTAAATGCAATCCACACTTGATCAAGCAAACCAGATTGGCTCTTCCCCAAGGACAAAACAAAGGAGTGATTTTTAAAAAGCAGTGTTTGAGAGAGAGTATTCAAATCACAGGATTAAATCATCAGGTTATCGCTGTAATAATAATATTGCACTGAACGGGGAGAAAGTTGCTCATTGAGGCTTACGTAGGGGCTGAAAGTTCTCAAAAGCTAAAGGTTTTATTAAACAAGAGAGGGCTATTTATGAAAACCCAAAGTCAGTCTCATTCCTCAAGTTTAAAAAGAAGTTCCAATTAAACCAGAGAATTTAAGTCACATTCTGTGGACCTTTAGAAAGCCCTTAGGAAGAAAACCACGATACAGGATGGACATCAAGAATCAAACGCCCTATCTCAAAAGAAACCACAGCATACAAAATCTGTCTGTAATTATCTGTGGTCTGTCCAATATATCACCCACCAGGACTGCATGCACTTTTGCCAGGATACAAGCCCCTACTGGATGTCTGTCCCACATTACACTATTAGGACAGTGCCTCTTGTTTGAGTCCATATAGGAATGTCCCAAATTTGTTAATTACCTGAATAAAGCATAGATATAGCTACTGGATCGGTCTGAATTCCATCACAGCAGCACAGCCGGAAAGGCAGTTTCTCAAACCACACATCTTAGAACGGGGGGGACGGGGAGCGGGGAATTGATCACCTTCTGTACAGGTACCCTGCACTATTCACCACACCACTCCTCCCAAAAGCACGCACTACACCTAATTCCACCTGATGAGGCAGCTCATCTAATGGCTGTTTTCATACAAGTTGACAGTAACTGCCATTAGCCAATAGGACAGACTTCAGTCTCTTAAGAAGAGATGTTCAACTCCCATTCATTACATTTCCTCATCAAGGCCCAATATGTGCACTCATGCACATGCTAATCTTTAAGAGTGTGTTTTGTTCCATTGACTTCAGTGGATCTGGGACTATGCAGGTGCTAAGGTTAAACATGCATGTAAGTGTCTGCAGGATAGGGACCCAAGAGTGTCCCTGTGTGCAGCACAAGTACTATACAACCAATTTAAGATGAATGGGATGCAGAGCATATAAAAGTCACCGTACCAATTACTCAGAGAGAGTGTCTGAATCCAAGAGAATCTGTTCAACATCTCCGGGGGCAGCAAACTCACCCAGGCTCTTCAATCATTCTTATCAGCCAAGCCACACAAACCGGCTAGATCCTTCCCTACGCAGCATGTGGGCAATCCATCTCGATTGCCCTGGAGTGCTGCTAGGGAGCGCTTGTAGTCACTGTGCACAAACAGGGCAGTACAGAGAGAAAAATACACACCCAAATAAAGTTTGTCTGGAAATAACCATTTCCGGACGAATATGCTTTGCTGGTAGACATGTTCTAGTTATTTTTTTAAAGCCTGCCCACAGATATACAGATGGTTGGGAATTCTTTATTATAATTATTATAGTATAATTATTATTCATTTTTTTTAAATGATTGACTCTAAGGCATATTTTAGAAATGAAGTAGCCTGAGAGGGTGGGAAAGGATGCTATTTTATGGCAGTTAGGAGAACTGATGGTCTGAACCTGAGAACTCCCCACCACCAATTATCTGTGGGGCACACCTGGCCCTTCATTACATAGCTGAAAACAATACAAACTGGTGATAAAAAACAAAAAACAAACAAAAAAAACCCCATACAGATCGCAATCCTGAAGGGACTATTTCCAATTGTGCTGTGCCTATAGTTTGAAACAATGGAAAGGTGTCTGTCAGATGGATGCGATCAGATCGAAGTCAGGCTCATGCGTAGACTTTAGATTCCCCACCCCATCCCCACATCACAAAGCACATTCTCCCCTCTCAAGAACTCATGTCTGGGTAGTTATGCGTCAGATGGGCCAGATCCCACATTTGTTGTGCATCCTGAAATCCCAGTGAAGTAAGTGGGAGTTTGGGGTGTGAAAGGAACAAAGTCCCTACAAGCATCTCTACCTGTTGTTTCTTAATTAGCATGGAAAATATGTCATTTTGTTTTCAAATATTCCTTTACTGAAATGTATCTACCAAGGAATAGCACACGAATTTCACCTACATTTAGCAGAGCTACCTGACAAAAATGGGTTGATAAACTTTACTCCCTGCAGTTTCACTGACTCAAGAAAGCTACCTATGTGGGTAAGAACTACAGAACTGGGAGCAAAGGAAGAACAATGAAAGGAGTAGCCTATATTATTCAATTGCATCTAGCCAATGATTTGGGTTAGGGTTTTGGTTTTTTTTTAAATCCATGTCACTATTTCAGCCTATTTTTCTAATATTTTAACATAAGAGCCAGCTGCTGCTCAGCAAAAGCCAAGCTTTTTTTAGTGTCTTCAAAATAAAATTATTAAAATGTTGTGCACAAAAGGGAAGCACATGAATATTAGCAAAGCATTTAAAACAAAACAAAAAAAACCCACCCACCAACTAGCCAACCCACAAGATTTACCCAAAATTTAGCATGGCCAATGTGCCTTGGGAAGCCGTCAGAAAAAGATTTTGTCCCGCCAATTAACCGCTATGTCTACAACTCTGACACTTGTATTAAGAGGATGATTATTGACTTTTTTAAACAGCAACATACCCCCACTGCTTCTGAGAAACAATCCCACAACTTCATTCCCTCACCTTGCAGAGAGAAAACCACCATCAAACATAAATATCAGAGCAAGAACCAAACATTTTTGCTACTGTTTCCAGAAACTTTTGGCTTAATATTCAGACAAAAAAATTCTTGACAGCAAGATATACGAGACTGAGGAACAGGATCCCCCAAAGGACGGGAGGAAGGGAGCAGCAGCAGGTCCATTAATTGAGTCTTCTAATACTACATTGGACAGGACAATACAGCAGTGTAGCATGGGAGATAATCCCTCCACTGCCAGGGAAATGGTCTGACTGATTTACTGCTGTGTGTATTACTTGTGTAAAACCAACAGCGTGCTTGGTGTGCTCTCCTCAGTTCTTTACATCTGTCTTCCAAGGGTTTGATCCGGCAAGATGCTGAGTCCTCTGGCCCTGATCCAGCATAGCACTTAAGCATCCAAGTAGTCCCATTGACTTCAATGGGACTATACTCAAGTGCTTCAAGTAAAATCCATGCTTTGCTGGAACGGGGCCGGGGCACTTGGCATTTTGCAGGATCTCGCCCTAAGCATCTAGATGGCAATGAATCTTGCATGCATCCGACGAAGTGGGTATTCACCCACGAAAGCTCATGCTCCACTACGTCTGTTAGTCTATAAGGTGCCACAGGACTCTTTGCTGCTTTTACAGATCCAGACTAACACGGCCACCCCTTTGAAAAATGAATATTTGTGATCATCAGGCAAATACGAGCCCATTATCTCCAGGAATTAAGCTTCTAAAGAAAACTTTAGTTCTGTCAACTTCAAACCAAACAAACAAACAATTGTGCCTGAAAATGTTTTCCCTCTTAATATTTATTATTCGAGGTAGCATCTGGAGGGCCCAATTAGGGATCAAGGTCCCACTGTGCTACACACTAGTCACACAAATAATAAGACAGCCCCTTCCCGTAAGAGCTTACAATCTAATTAGTTGGTACAAGTAACTCCTAAAAGTGATTGCAACTGTAAGTGACCAGGAGAGAATATTTCTTTCCCTCTCTCCCTGGCCCTCATTTTTCAGTTTGATTAGTCTGTGCATATGTCAGCAGAGTGAGCCAGGTTTTGCACTGTGCTCTGACCACTTTCCATCATGCCATGATGCAAAGAAGCCCTAATGTTGGCACTGTGGGTCCTGGGAGGATCTCCCAATACAGAGGAATCCTCCAGTTGTGTAAAGCCACTGTAGTGGCACTTACGGTACCTCCTTCCATGCTGCCAGCATAGGGAGCCTGGCCTGGGTCTCTATACACGTCACTGATCCCTGACTGACCCATTGTTCCCTTACCTGCTACACGGCTGGCCCAAGATCAAGAGTAAAGGTGGCTGGATGCTACTTTGTACCCCTTCTCTTGGGTTGTGCTGTGCACTCTTTGGCCCCAACCCAGGTTGCAAGCCAATACGGTCAGCTTCACCAGTCACTTTCCCCTTTTTTTATGTGGGTTTTCACAAAGGAACAGTGAAGAGGAGAAGATTTAAAGTTAGGAAAATAAAACCACATTTGATAGGGCAATTCAGCACCTGAGACCTCCTTCAACTCATTTTTCAAAACTGATGAGACTTCAAGTGAGCCTTGAATTTCCAAAAGCCCGTTTAACAGTCATACGCAGGGACTTCTGGAGCTTAACTCATCTACTGCAGGGATGAAATTAAAGAAGCACATTGTATTTCTGTATGTTGCCAAATGCTAATGCTGAGGGATAGCTTCTATCTCATGCAGGGAAAAGACTGACTATGACAAACATATAAGAACAGGTGGACGTTTAATTAGGTCATTGAAACAGTTTGATTGTCACTTGCAAGGATGTAGTAATGTGAGTTATTGTGCTCGCTGAATTCCTCCATGCTGGAGTGGATGGCAGATATAAATAGGTTATAGCGACATATATGAGACGTGCCCCTGGTTGAAAGGTTCTGTGATTTTTTTGTAGTCACATTTAGTGGGGGTGGGAAGATTACTGCATCTTGCGGGAAAACCATGAGTTTTTAGAAAATAATTCTGACATGTCCACGTTTCATTTGTCACACTAGGTCTGATCCAATTTTTTTAAAACCCTCCATAGTTAAGCCCTGGAACAGGTTAGCAAGAGAGACTCTGGAATTCCCAAACACCTGTCAAGGATGCTCTAGTTTACTTGGCCCTGCCTCAGTGCCATGGCTGGGGGAGGCGGGGACTGGACCACATGATCTCTCAAGGTCCCCTCCAGACCTACATTTCTATCATTCTATGATCTTCATGACAGCTTCATAGGTTGGTAGAGGCAGCAGTAGCAACTCACCTACTTTCTGAGCTAGTACATTGTTGCTACATTTTAGCCCCTCTTGAAGAGTTAGCAACTGGAGAGTCACCAAAATATTTAGTTAGGACATCAGCAATCAAGCGAGGGACCCATCCTCTTCTCCTACTTTTCCATGCACTGTATTGCCAGCAGGACCTGTCACTCAAAGAACAGCTTACCTTAACGTACACACATGGAAAGGTCACTTCAATTGTATGCCGTCTTAGGGCACAACAGGAGACCCAGCACAGAGCCTACGACAGGCTCCTTTTCCACTGCCAGGTTGAAATACCAGGCTCCTCTGCAGCCATTTCTGGCATCCTGGTGCCAGGCAGAAAGCCTTGGGGGGAGGGAGGGTACCAGGGCCGGCTCTAGCTTTTTTGCCGCCCCAAGCAAAAAAAAAAAAAAAAAACCCGGCAGCCGCAGGGAGTGTGTAGAGGGCGGTCAAGGCAGCTCGCAGCCCGCTCGCAGCCGGGCGAGAGGGGCTCCCCCCTCCAGCCTTGGGGTGCCTCTTCCGGCCGGGCAGGCGGAGCCCCCGGGGGCTGTAGGAGGTGCGGCTCAGCTGCTCCTTTAAAGGCGGCTCGGCCGGGCCGGGCTCAGAGCGGCGCGGGAGGCGGAGGCCGGTGCAGGCGGCGGGGAGTGGCACATCCCGGGGAGCCCGGCGGCACAGTGAGCGTCAGAGCTCGCTAGTTCCTGCCCCCCAGGCCGGGTCCGTGCCCCTGCAGGGCTGGGCTGGGACTGACGGAGTCGGCCGGGGGCTCCGGAGCTGCGGACCGGGCTGCCAAAGCAAAAAAAAGAACCACGGCAGGGCGGCCGGAATGTGCTGCCCCAAGATTGGCCGGAATGCTGTCCCTTACAATGTGCCGCCCCAGGCATGTGCTTTCTCGTCTAGTGCCTGGAACCGGCCCTAGGCGGTACACAATACTGCTGAACTTGCCTCTCTGAACACTTCAGAATCACTGTAACTGACAACCCCTCCAGATAATGCCTCAATACTTTTGAATTAGCTTTCTGATGTTGAAAATATTGTCCTCCCTAGCCAGATTGGCTTCATATGAACTAGTAAGGAAGAATGTTCATGCAAGCCACAAGATAAAAGAGGTGGGTGGGGGGGGGGAGGGAGCTTATCAGGGGCAAATGCATTCTCTTCCCAAAGGCCTTCTGGCAGAGTTAAGTTGGCAATTGCTCGGTGTATCAGACCCAAGCAGCCATTTTAGATAATTTCATCACTCCTGAAATGCTTGCTTGGGTAAGGGTAGCTTGATGGCTCTATTTATAGACTGTCAGAGAGCACATTTCTGTCTGTTTTAGACTTCAAATTAAACGGTGGGAGGGGTCGGTGGGTGGCCACTGCAGACCCTCAAAGGAGCAGGGTTTCCAGACAGGCTATAAAGATTCTCAGCGTAAACTGAGCAATTATGGCTTCAGCTCAGACCATTCAAGCCTTTGGTAAAGGAGAGTCTTGCATCGTGGCTTTTAGGGATAAGTCCTGACCACCCAGATAAACTTCTCCAACTCCCTGAAGGAATTCAAGTGCCCGCTCTTGTGGATCTTCCCCTAGTTTTGCTCATAAAACAAAAATCAGGGCAGTCACAAACAAATGAAAGTTGGCTTACACAGTACAGACCCCCCCAGAGCTTGGTCTCCAATGCTCAGGAGATGCTAGGGGCCACACTTCTCACACCAAAAGAAGCTGGGAAAAGAATGTTTCAGTGGAAAACTTCCATCAGGAAGTAAGTGGCACAGGAACATTTTTTCTGCTCGTTGCCGAATTGTATAGCTGTAGAGAGAGCATAATGAAGGGAACTAAGCATGGGACCAAAAGCCAGGAACTCCCAGTCTCCATCTCTGCAACAGACTCACTGTATGATTCTGGACAAATCGTTGTGCGGCTCCATCTATGCTGAGAATTTAACTACACTATCTGAGCCGCTTTCAAGTTCTAAGAACGAGTCTGGCAGAACTATCTATGCTTGATTTGACTGGCCAGCCAGGGGTGGCGAAACACTGTGATAAATTCATATTTGAGCCATTTCATGTTTCTAAAATGGTTTATCACAGCACATCCCTATCCACACTGGTCAGCCAAACAACACCTAACCCAGACCTGAAGAACAGCGCTGTGTAAGCTCGAAAGCTTCTCCACTCCACCAACAGAAGTTGATCCAATAAGGGATATTACTTCACCCACCTTGTCTCTCAAACAACACTTAAGTCCTTTTAGCTGGAATCATCTTTAACCAGTTACATAACTCAGTTAAAATCCTATTATGGCACAGTTTATTCCCAACAGTGAGTCTTAGACTATGTCGACTCTACCGCAGCAAGTCAACCTATGCTATGCAGCTCCAGCTACGTTATTCACGTAGCTGGAGTTGACGTACCTTATGTCGAGTTACCGCGGGGTAGTACACCGCAGGGGGCCAACGGGAGAAACTCTCCCATTGACTTACCTTACTCTTCTCGTTGGGGGTAGAGTACAGGGGTTGACTGAAGAGCAATCTGCTGTCGATTTGGCGGGTCTTCACTAGACCCGTTAAATCAACCACCGGAGGATCAACCTCAGAGCGTCGATCCCGGCTGTAGTGTAGATGTAGCCTTAGGCTATGTCTACACTACAGACCTTACAGTGGCACAGCTGTACTGCTGCAGCTGCGGCACTGTAAGGTCTCCTGTGTAGCTCCTCTATGCCGACGGGAGAAAGCTCTCCTGATGGCATAATTAAACCACCCCCAATAAATGTCGGCAGCAGAGCGTCCTCTGCCAACATAGCACTGTCCCCACCAGTGCTTTTGTCAGTGCAACCTATATTGATCAGGGGTGTGTTTTTTTACACACTCCTGACTGACAAAAGTTTGGCTGACAAAAGTGCTAGTGTAGACAAAACCACACTGTCAGGATTACTCCCAAAAGTGAAATGGTGATTGTAATGCTTACCTACCTCTCGGGGGGAGGGGGTGTTATTGAGATTAGCAAGTTAGAGGTTTGAAGATGTAAAGTATTAGGTGGTAAGTGTTCATATTCCTAGACCTTAGAAGGATCTTTTCCTTTACAGAAAATGCTCAGTAGCAAGAACCAACTCTGATTCTCTAGCACAAAATTGTTCTGGAAAACAAACCAACAGCAAACCCGGCATCTACCTGGCACCATTGTATCTGTAGCTCTGGCAAGATCAGAGCTTAATTCTTCAGCACAAGGCAAGCCTCTATGTCTTTGATAAGAGCAATGAAGATATTTCTGGATTCTTTAAAACTTACACTGCACTAAACCCAGTAACCTTACAGTCCTTACAAGAAAGAGATATGGCCTTATTATCTTAAAGCAACAGAAACAAACAAACAAACAAACCAATACAAGATGTATTGGTCTGGGTGCAGCAACACACCTGGGCAAGAGATGAGAATTTATTAATGGCCCAGGATTTCTTGCATCCTAAACTGAAGGCAAATTGAACAGTTTAACCCACTGGATTCTAGAAACAGTAAATCCTCACTGTGCAACTCCTGCTGCTGAATAATCCATAGGTTGGTAGTGGCAGCAGCAGCTTTTTTCACCTATTTTCTGAGCTGGTACATTTTTGCCGCGCTGGAAAGGAGTTAGTGGCATGAGTCACTGGGGGTCCCCAGAATGTCAGTTAGGAAAATGGCTATCAAAGAAAGCAGATTCCTCTGTCTGACGGGGGTTGGGGGTGCAGAATGTAATTAATATAAATCTAATCATGCTTCAGCTCACATTTGGTTTTGACATGACTCAGGTCACCTCCTAACCCCTTAGTACGGCACACCAAGCATCAGGTGATGATGCTCATTATGCGGTGCAGTTCTAGCAGCCTGCTGTTTCTTGGTGGCGCAGCTATCGCTGCAGGAATGCTGCCAAAAGTAGCTGACTGGCCAAAATCATTTTCACACAGGGCTTGTGCTAAAAACTGCTTCTCTCAACACTGCATGCATGATAAGATCAACCTAAAGTACATTTAAACGCATTCTAATCCCATTATACACACAGGACTGATCAGAAATGATAGCATGATTGACTCGCTGAGATGGCATAAAGATACAGTAGTTGCCAAACCATACGTAATCTACTTTCAATAATTCCCACTCATTCAGGGGAGCATTCAGACAGAATTCAAATAAGAGGGGGAAGGACACTGAGGGGAAGCCAGTGGGAAATTCCTAGACAAATCAACACACACACAAAACCAACCATCAGTCTAGTTTCATGAGTCTAATCTTTGGAAACCCAGAACCGATGAGGTCTACATCAAGAGTATCTGGGTGTAGTTAACTAATTTCATGCCTCAAGACAAAGATAAAGTTACATACAGATTCTTACAGAGGCCATGGGCATCATGTTTATTTTTATAGTTTTCATTACTCACAAAACAGCTTTGGGAGCCTTAAGAAAAATGTTAGAAGTCTTCTCCCATTGATGTCATTGTTTTTAATTAGTTCATGTTTGTTGAAGTGCTCTGGAGATGAATAGCACTATGAAAGGGCCCGCTATTACTCTACTGTTCTGGACCTTCGTATTTGGTAAACTCTGGAACTGTGTCCTGCTCCCAATTCACATCAACAGGAGTTTTGCCCTGGGACTTCAACTGGACCAGGTTCAGGCCCATTGTTTTATTTTGGTGTGTTTAAGAGAGCTGAAAACTAAGGCGACATGACTTTGATTCCCTCCTTGGTCACACACCGGTGTCATTGCGGTCAGTACCACTCTGGAACTAGTATTTGTAGCCCGCTCACAGCTGCTGAGCAACCAGAAGAGAGCACCCACCCATAACATATTCAAAGGCCCACAAGAGACATTAACATCATTACTAGAAGACAGACACAGATTTTTTTAGAATCCAGAGGACATGCCTCACTGAACTAATAATTGCAGGAATTTTGGGGAACCCCTATCTGAGAGCAGCCATTTCAATTCTCAATCAGTCACTATCCCATTCGATGGAAGCTGCATTTCTTTCCTTCTGCCAGCCAAAGATCATCTCCCTCTGCATGCCCCTTTAATGTGGTTCTCTCTCACTCTCCCCACCAGATCCCCCAGAACAGGAGTGAAGCAGCAGTAAAAGCAGCATCAGGCACTGCCAAAGATACCCCTCAGGGTGGAAGAATCACATTAGTGCAGTGAGGGAAATCTCAGCAGGCAGCATTGAGACCCCTGGGGCTGCAGTAATAGTGAGACCACTCTGTGGGGCACAGATCAAGCACATCACTGATACAGAGCAAACATCATTAACTAATTCACTTGCTTCTGTGGGGAAAGCTTCCATGATTAGTGGATTCCTGTTAGCGGCAAGGGTCACAGATGCTACAGTGATGGAGGTCACTTACAAACATTACAGAAAGCAATAGCAGTTGCTCCATAGCAGAGGTTGCAACCGTTTATGGTACCTACCTAACTCAGACAATTTGGCACTGAATGCGTTAACAGCCCAGCCCTCTGTGTATATCTTTAAATGCAACACTAGAGTGACCCTGTTTCATCTGAGGGAGTGGATCATGGCCTTGGAGATTAGAATCTTTTTAAGGAGTTTTAGGGGATCACTAACTACTACAGGTAGGTCATGGGAAAGCCAAGTCAGACGTTGCAGTACACATGTGGTGCACAGATACCATTCCAGATGCCCTTTGAGGTCTTTCATCACGACCCAAAGGGAGTTAGGGAGAGCAGTGGGGTCACTGTCTGGACACAGCCATCAGAGGGACACCACTGGCAATACTGTTAGCAGCATTTTTGAGCTGTAAATGTTGCTTTGTTACATGAAGTTGCTAACAGATCTGTGATGGGGTTATATTAACCAGGCCCAAGGTTATCAAATCAAAGATAGATTGCCTGAGAGTAGGCTTCTAAACAGATGGCCTGATTTTTCAAACATGTCACACGCCCAGCAGCTCCTATATACGAGCTTAATGTTAGGCCCTCATTTGTGAAAATCTTGGCCTAAGTGCTACTGTGCAGGAAAAAAACTGATTTAATAAAACCTGCTAGTTAACATGACTATGATTTGCCTAACGCTCCAGTGGGCAAAGGAGGAATGGGAAGATGAACCTTGCTGAAACGAAGAGTGAGGTACAGGGAGATGCCAAGACATGGATGAAATTGCTGTAGAGAGGAATAATACAAAAAAAGTGGAGTTTTAAAAAACAAGATTTATTGGGGGATAATCTGTGTGTTTTTTTCTAACTGGGGAATTAATAAGAACAAATACTGTGTTTTGTTAGGGATCATTACTCTGCTCTAGAGAAATCAATCTCACAGAATGGAAAAAAAATCTTAGTGTCTTAGACATTCAAGTTTACCAGTACTGAAAAAGACAACAAAGGAGCATAGGACCCCATGAATTGTAAGGGTAAATGAAAGATTTTTCTTCCATTTGATGCACCATTCATTATTTTTACTATGTCCATTTAAGTGATCAAAAATGAGGATTTTGAAACCCACAAGGATACATCTTTCATATACACAGCCCAGGAAAGATATTAGAAGCCTGGTGTTGCAGAACATAGATAAACAGAGACCCTGCTAGTTAAAATTCAATTCAATCTGCAAACTCAGCAGTAATCATCTTGCCCCCTGTTGGGTAAAGTCTGTCAGTGGTCAACACTAAAAAATGAGATGAGCCCCATTACCTTTGAACTCTGCTAATTAGGGAAATTCCATTTCAATATTTACATGGGGAAGACAACCCAGAGGGCTCAGATAGCAAGAGATGTTTGAAGACCCCACTCACAATAAAAATGATGATTTTACTGGCCAGGTATTTCAACAAGTTGGGAGCCATAAGATCTACTGGTACACTTAACTGTTTCACAACCTGAAATATGTTCTGTACAGCCAAATCCTAGCCCTTAAGGGTATATCAACACTGCAGTAGAAGACCCATGGCTGGCCCACGTCAGCAGACTCAGGCTGCGGGGCTATAAAACTGCAATGTAGATGTTCGGGCTCAAGTCTCAATGCCTACACTGCAACTTTATATTCCCAAGCCCCGTGAGCCCAAGTCTGCTGACATGGGACAGCCGTGGGTCTTCTATTGCAGTGTTGACATACCCTAACAGGCTTAGGTATGATAGCTGGGATTTCTGAAGTTGCCTGAGAGAACTGAGCATCCAAATCCCACTGAATTCAGTGAGAGTTAAGTGCCAGGCTTCCTTTGGCTCCTAGAAAAATCCCAGAAATGTTTGAAGGGAAAGTACAGGCTATTAAGTTGCTCTGCAACAGGGAAAAATAGTATGGGGCCACTGAGCCTGCAGAGGTGTATTAAAATTCACCTAATCTCCTTTCCCAGGCACACACGGTTCCATTTCTAGACAATTAAAACCATCTGCTCTCCTGCAGGTATGAAGCACCATTCCGCTATTTTTGTGGCTAAGACATTATTAGGAAATACTTGTCATGTATTAATTTGATGTTCCAATCACTTACACTGAACGTTTTATGCAGTTTGTTATACACACACAAAAATCCAACATTAATTCAAGGTGAAGACTAGAAAATTTTATCATACAGAAATCAGGAAATTCTGAGTTAAGGTTTTTTCTCTGTATTTCTGCCTGTTTGAATGTATCGATGACAGAACTGTTGTGTGACTGTGGAACGAACAATAGATAGGCTCTTCTTACACTGCAGAGAGGCATGAGTGAATCAAAACAAAGCTGATACATATCAGACAGTCACCAAAACTCATCATTGTTTGATGGCTGTTGGGCATGAGTTGGAGATCTCAATCCAGTGTCTAATGGAGCAGCATCAACACCAAAAGAAACTAGTGAAACAGGCACCTTCGTCTCAGAGGTCAAAGAATGATAGGCTTTGAGGTGGTGGGGACAACTCTCTTACACCTACGGCTGCCCAGTCACAACAGATTGGAGCACGCCAACAGGGGGAAACTTGCACAGAGATTCTGGGTAAGTGTGGGAGAGAAGGTGGTTCAGGGGAAGTGTGCTGAGAGACATAGCAAATGAGGTGGTGTACAAAAGCCACTTCATGGATGCCCCTGACCTTCAATGGATCTCAGAGGATCTGCCAGATTTGGGAGCAGACCTAGTCCATGGAAGGCACCTTCCTCCCCGTCTCCAAGAGAGCAGTCAGAGGGGAACTTGTTGAGGGGGATGCTTGCAGGAATTTCCTCCATCACGGCCCAACTTTCATTTCTTCTACTGACAGTAACCGGAAACAACATATAGATGTCTGCTTTGTACTTCTGCCAGCAAAGCAGCTGTCGTCTTCTACACCTGCTGCACTCAAGGCCCTGTCTAAACTACATACGAGGTGACCATTTGCGGGTTTCTTAAATCCACACATTTAAAAGGAAGTACTCGCATGGTTCTAAGATGATCTAACATCTCAAGCTCCTAGGGCTCCTTTACCACCGATTGGAAGACTGCAGAAAAATTTCTCATAAGGCAAATATTACATTTATAAGGGGTCTTTCAGGCAAAATATTTCAAAGCACTGTGGATGAAAATACAATAGAAAGCCTCTTTAATAAGAAAAAAAAAATCAGCCACAGGTTTCACAACTGTTAGTGAGCAAAGCAGAGGGTTTTCATTTTGCTTTTATCTGTCTCCAAAGGCCCATCGGTTGAAAAGCTATTAGGAGTTCCACCACTTGAGTGCCTTTTAAGCAAGTGTTCTTGCACCTGCTGAAGTTTATCTAATAGAGGCCACATGAGGATCAAGCCAGAAAAAGAAAAACTGGTACAGAGGAGTTAAAGGCCTCTGCAAATTATAGTGGGCATGAGTCAGAGAATGCCAGTAAATCTTCAAACTGAGGTGGTGCTTCACAGGGAGTTGACGTAAGGAGGTGGTTGTTACTAGTTCTGGTCTGAATACAAACAGCTGTATCCAAAGCCACAGAATAGTTGGAGACATTGAAAAATGAAAGGTCATAGTAGCGACACAAAGCCAAGATAGAAAACAAGCACTACCATTACTATTCACACCGCACTGAACTTGGCCAGTGAGGGGTACCGCCCCGAGGGTACCAAACACTGGAACTTGTGCAACCACCTTCTCACACTAAGGTCATGGAGCTGAACAAGTTATGGAGAAACTTCTAGCCCAAACATTTAGGCAATTTTTGTTGTTGTTGTTGTTGTAGAAATGAAAACACAATGTATATTAAGTTGGATTTTCATGAAGTTCTGCAAACACGCAGACCTTGCAGGGAGCTAGGGAATGCACCTGATTTTAGCATCATAGACTTGAGCCAAGGTTTTTCATGAGCTACTTTTCCTTGTCATTCTCATTTTGTTTCTATGGCATTCATGAAATAATATGGGCTCCCTCTGGTGGCCAATGATACCTCTATGGACAATAACAAAAGAGTCTCTCAGTGGATCAACTGTCTACTTTCTATTTCACAACAGAGTCAACTGAAATCCTGCTGGGGTTCTTCTATTTATTAAGAATTCTATTGACCCCCCACCCCCAAAACAATAGAATTAGAGTCACTCATTCCTACCATTTTTAAATTTTTTTTTAAATCAGTACTGAGAGCTGATCACATAAAACAAGCCAAGTTATTAAAAACACAAAAGCAATTAAGCCATATGAAAATATCTAGAAAAATATCAGCCATTTGGTCAACAAAGCACAATTAGTGCTTAACTGGTGTCCTATCCCACCATTCAACCCTTATTTGGGGCTCCTGCATGTGACTTTATGATATCTAGGACAAGGGTCAAATTAGCTTTGAGTCTCATTTAACTTGATGGTTTATCATGGTTAACCCCTTTCTTCAGGAGATTGTTTTTCCAGCTCTCACATCTTTATATGTGGCTGAACTGTTCTTTTTCCCTAGCCTGCCCGGTTTCCCTTAGGAAGTGTTTTGAAATCAAGCAATAGCGTCCCAGTCTGATAATGAAGGCATGGAGGACAGCAAGAAAAGCTCTCTTTGTATAGAAGATGCAAAGAAGAAGAGAGTTACATGAAACACAAACGTATACCAAACATAGCAAATAAAGTTACAAAAGCTAGCACAAGTATTGCTTTAAAACCAAATACGGATCCAAATAAAAGGAAGGATCACCTTACGTTAGCTTATGTTCTGGAGAGGGTGAAATTAAGCCTATGAACTTGAATCTCTCCTGTGACTGAGTTCCACTCAGTTCTGGCTTGTTGGCCCCAACGAGAGTTGGAGCAGCTTCCAGGCAACTTTAACTTGCACCACTGACCAAGGGTCCTTAATTGACCCTGTAGAAGTGGAGGATTGCCCTAGTTCAGTCCCCCAACTCCAATCACCTGTGCCAAGGACTAATGGGGCTGGCAAGACCCAGCACACCCGCACCAGCTCCCCTCCTACAGGGGAATCCTCTACTGGCCAGTGGCAGTCAGTTTCTGGCCCCTTTGCACCTCCTGACTGGTGCAGAAAGGCCAGATCTGAGTACAGATTTTGGCCTTAGCTTTCTAACGATGTGACATATCCCTGCGGTTCCAGATGACTTCAATGACAGTTGCAGGTGATCAGCACTGTTGGGATCAGAGTATTTAACTAGGGGTCAGAGGGGAATTCAATATTCCTCAGCAAAGAATATTGGAGGAAAGGCTGCTACGACAAATAAAAAAAAACTGTCAGCTGAATTTTGGACAAACTGAAACATCTTCAGTTTTATGTAAGGGGACGCGTGGTCACCCCCACCGACTTAATGAAGCCCTCATCTCTCTGGAGGAAGAGTACTACGCAGGTACAAATATTATTACTGATTGATGGGAGTCAGGATTGGTAGCAAGTTCAAAGTAACTGTGTATCACCAGTCGCCTCATAAAAGCTTTTCTTCTTCCTTTTTCCTTACAAATTACTCTACTCTGATTGCAACAAGTATTTCACCAACAAATCCATAGGCCCTTTAACAGAGTGGTGGCTCACCCATGCAACAAAAGAGACTCTTGGATCTCAGTTGCCTATTGTACTTAAAATGCTTTTTCAGTGCTTAGCACTTAAATCAGCAGGCATCCGTACCCTCCTGATTGCAAGTACTCTGGTTAACAAATTTTGTGGCTCGAGACCTCGATCCTGCAGTGAGCAGTGTGCACCCAGAGCCCCACTGACTTGGCCAGCTTCGGTCCCAAGGCAATAATTTGCCTTGTCAGGGGTAGGAATGCACAGAACAGAGATGAAGAGCATCAGGTCAGCTATTGTTAGTTGGGAACACCAAGGGAATAAAGTTAATTTTCCCTCCTCTGAGCCAAAATGTGCATGAGAAAAATAAAAGGCCTTTCTTCCAGACTTTCCCTGACATTCTGATATGGGCTGAAATAACCCTTATTTATTTCTCAACTAATCTAGTCTGGTTGCAAGACAATCAGCCCAGACATGGAGCATAAAGGCCATTCACGTTAGCTAACCACTAGCAAATAAATTAAATAAAATTACTACAATTGCATTAATGCATTTAAAAGAACCATGAGTCAAATATTTTATAGGCTATTATGCATAATTTTAAGGCTTAACATCAAAAGGAAAAAACACCACCATTTTTGTTTCATGAGTAAGGAATAATGCTGGGAGCCAGACTGTGATAGTTTTCATGTCCAATATGTTGGGAAAATCCCAGAATACATTTATCATCTATTGTGTTTCCAAATGCTGGAACTTTCAGCTTTTTATACAAAAGTAATTTCATCTTAATCAGTGCTGTTTAGGTAGACTTTGATTTCTGTACAAGATTAAAATACTCTCATATGGAAGCTTTTGACCTCAAATGTTAAAATTATCTCTCCGTGCACAATGTACAGACAGCCCTGCATACCGTACGGTTTCCATATTGTTCTAAAGAGGTTACAGTCAATGTTGATTATAGTCAATAATGATTGAATAAACATTTTAAAGAAAATTTAGCACTTCCGTGCATTTTCCATCATCAAACATTGTGCAATCTAGCTCATCTTCACAACAAATCTGTGCAAAAAAAAAAAAAAAATTATGATTCACCCTCTGGAGCATTTCTAACTATTTACTATAACAGCTGAATATTTTGAGTGTATTTGTGTAAATGTGATTCCCACGCAGACTAATTGAAGATGTTTATTGTTTCTAAAGAGGGTGCTCTTTCAAAACAAAACAGGAAGATCTTGATTGTCTAGGAAGTTCATTAAACTGTGTGAGGGAATTTAAAAGTCAATGAGAGTTTTCATATGCAGAGCAATACTGGAGAAGCCACTCTAGCATCTTAAAAGGAAGTGGTGATACAGCTTTTAATTATCACACTGATGTTTAAACTGCAGAGGTTTTTATATGTCTTTTTCTGAATGCCTTTCAGTGGACTGTGTAGGGCACACAGGTCAGTAGATATGTTAGAGTAAAACAGTTATTTAATAGTGCACACGGCTCCCCCACTCAAGCCCCAAACACCAAACACACAAATGCAAGCCAGGGAAAATTAATCCAGTTGATCAGAAGGGGGCACTTCATCTTTGGAGGTATTTAAACTTGTTAGCATATTCCATTTAATACAAAGGAGCAGCTAAAAGAAAGAAGAGGAATGTGGGTAGTATTAATGCAGTAAGACTGTCAACAATTTACCAACAGTCAAACTTTGGTGGGAATGGTATAAGTAAGATGTCACTGTTCCACATACCTGGTGGGCAGACACATTCAGATGGAGCCTCTCGCACTGTCCGCAGCTTGGCTAATCCTTCGCCCAGTTTCTGTCCAGAGGGAGAGGGGGGGAAAAAAGATATTTAGAGAATAAATGTATACTCACTGTATGCGTACAAAGGGCCAAATTACAAAACAAATCCTCTTCATGCTATGGACAAATAACTCCACTCCATTTTCGTCAGTCCAGTTTAACAATAGCTTCTTCTAAAATAACACACAAGATGTTTAAAATTGGTCAGTCTGCCACCCTTACTCATGGAGAGTAAAACCTTTCCCCTTGGAAAGCAAAGAAGTTACTTGCCAAATAAGATACTACTCAAGCATGGCAGAATCTGGCCCAGAGATATTACAATTACTTTATCTAAGACAGTTCTCTCCCCCCCCAGCAGATCCAATGCAGGGTGATAACAGTGCAGTGAGGTTTAAGTTGTAAAGGTGATGCTCTCAGCCTGTTGTGCTACTCAATCTCTAGCACCTCTTGTAGGATGACTGGAAGAGTGACTTATTTGCCCCAAGAGGGGCACCTTTGCAAGGCAAGCACAAAACTGCTTCAAGGGATTGGGTTTCATAGGAGTTAAGGGCCAAGAATGCCACACGGAATTATCCCCACATCTTTTCATAGGCTTAAAAAAAATAAAAAGGGTGAACAATATATCATAGAATAATAGAAATGTACGGCTGGAAGCAACCTCAAGAAGTCATCAAGTCCAGCCCCCTGCACTGTGGCAGGACCAAGGAAACCTAGGCCATGCCTTACAGGCATTTGTCCAACTTGTTTTTAGACGCTACCAATGATGGGCACTCCATGATCTCCCCTGGAAGCTTATTCCAGAGCTTAACTACCCTTATAGTTAGAAAGCTTTTCCTAATATCTAACTTAAATCTCCCTTGCTGCAGAGTAAGCCCATTACTTTTTGTCCCACCTTCAGCGGACATGGAAAACAATCGATCACCGTCCTCTTTATACGAGCCCTTGCTGGGGCATGCGCAGGAATTTAAATTTGACCGCTTTTGGAGGGACATGTTCCGTGCCCTCGCTGCGGCCCCGGGGCCAGAGGAGCTCTGTGCCCGGCTGCAGCCCTGGAGGAGTTATGCCCCCGCCAATCATTGGGGTGGGACCATGCCCCTGCTTGCCCCCGTCCCCTTGTGCACGCCCCTGAGCCCTTAACATATTAGGAGACTGTTATCAGGTCTCCTGAGTCTTCTTCTCACGACTAAACAGGCCCAGTTTTTTCAACCTTTCCATATAGGTCAGGTTTTCTAAACATTTAATCATTTTTGTTGCTCTCCCCTGGACTCTTTCCAATTCGTCCACATCCTTCCTAAAATGTGGTGCCCAGAACTGGACACAATACTCCAGCTGGGGCCTCATCAGTGCCATGTAGAGTGGGACAATTACCTCCCGTGTCTTACATACAAGAGTCCTGTTAATATACCCCAGAATCACATTAGCCTTTTTTTGCAGCTGCATCACATTGACAAGTCATGTTCAGTTTATGGTCCACTATAACCTCCAGAGCCTTTTCAGCAGTACTACCACCTAGCCAGTTATTCCCCATGGTGTAGTTGTGCACTTGATTCTTCCTTCCTAAGTGATGTACTTTGCACTTGTCTTTATTAAATTCCATCTTGTTGAATTGAGACCAATTCCCCAATTTGTCGAGGTCATTTTCAGGGCCGGCTTTAGGTTTTTTGCCGCCTGAAGAAAAAAAATTTTGGCTGCCCCCTGTCCCAGCCCTGGGCTCCTCGCCGCACCCCCCTGCCACCCCAGCTCTGGGCTCTCCCCCCCCCGACCTGCACCCCCCTGCCGCCCCAGCCCTGGGCTCTCCCCCCCCAACCCGCACCCCCCTGCCGCCCCAGCCCTGGGCTCCCGCACCCCCCCACCGCCCCAGCCCTGGGCTCTCCC
>NW_020664980.1:11689198-11717291 GCF_002925995.2 Terrapene triunguis
CTTGAGAGCCTGGGGGGAGGAGGCAGGGCTGGGGATTTGGGGTGGGGGCGGCCAAAATTGTTTTTGCCTTGGGCGGCAAAAATTCTAGAGCCGGCCCTGGTTGAACAGCTGCACAGAATTAGAAAACGGCCACGAAGAACTGAAGAGGACTTTCTGTGTGATGTCATGATGCACTCCGCAGCCGAAAAACAAGAATTGAAGGAGTGGCGGGACAATGAGAAGAGGGACCGAAAGGAGAATGCGGCGTGCCAGAATGAAGCCACGGAGCAGCTCTTAAACGTTATGGAGCACCAAGCAGACACGCTCCAGGTGCTATCAGCACTGCAAACCGAGCAGCTCCGTGCCCACCCTCCCCTGCAGCCGCTGTCGCAAAACTCTTTCCCATGCGCCCCCCCCCGCCAGATGCCGCCAACACACTCTTATTAACCTCCTGGCTCCAGTCTGTACCCGCTGCTGTCCACTCCTCCCCCATCACAGTCCAGCACTGTGGACTCCCAGTACCCACTGCACTCAACACCTGTCCCGCTTCAGTTTAGCCCTGCTGAAGTACAGTACTCCACTGCACTGTACTCCAAGGGAGAAGGTTGGATATGACACCTGGACATACACAAATCTTTAACCATCCCAGGACCCCACCTCCTCCTGGGACCCTACCTTCCCCCATCCGCCTCAGTTCTGATGTGTTTTTATTGTTTGTCTCTCTCCTCTGGTTGTTGCTTTTTAATAAAAGAATTGTTTTGGTTTGAAAGCAATCTTTATTCCATTAATTGAAAGCAAACAGAGCCCTGCAAAGCAACAGGCAATTTTCTTAAACCTTCATAGTGCATCGTCTGCACCAATCACAATCACCTCCTAGCATTACAAGCCCTGCAATCCCGAGCACAGCAACAAATGTTAGTGGCTTTCAGCTTCAAATTGCTGCCTCAAGGCATCCCTGATCCTTATGGCCCCACGCTAAGCTCTTCTAATAGCCCTGGTCAAATTCAGACTCCAGGCACTGAGCCTCTGCAGTCCAGCCCTGAGTGAAGCTTTCACCCTTCCCTTCACAAATATTATGGAGCGTACAGCACACGGCTATAAGCATAGGAATATTGTCATCGGCCAGGTCCAGCCTCCCATATAGGCAGCGCCAGCGGGCCTTTAAATGGCCAAAAGCACACTCAACAGTCATTCTGCACTTGCACAGCCTGTTGTTGAACCACTCCTTGATGCTGTCAAGGTGCCCCATGTATGGCTTCATAAGCCACAGCATTAAGGGGAAGGCATGGTCTCCAAGGATTACAATGGGCATTTTGACTTCCCCTACGGTGATCTTCTGGTACGAGAAGAAAGTCCCTGTTTGCAGCTTCCTGAACAGGCCAGCATTCCGAAAGGTGTGTGCGTCATGCACCTTTCCAGACCAGCCTGAATTCATGTTTGTGAAACGCCCACGGTGATCCACAAGCGCCTGGAGAACCATTGAGAAATACCCCTTCCGATTAACGTATTCGGTGGCAAGGTGGTCTGGTGCCAGAATTGGAATATGCATGCCATCTATCGCCTCTTCGCAGTTAGGGAAGCCCATTTGTGCAAAATCATGCACAATGTCACGCATGTTGCCCAGAGTCACGGTCTTTCGGAGCAGGATGCGATTAATACTTTGCTTCAGTCTTTAATGAGGCTAATGAGGAGCTTAGGGATAATGGTAGGATGACAAATGGGAATGAGGATATGGAGGTAGATATTACCACATACGAGGTAGAAGCCAAACTCAAACAGCTTAATGGGACTAAATCGGGGGGCCCAGATAATCTTCATCCAAGAATATTAAAGGAACTGGCACATGAAATTGCAAGCCCATTAGCAAGAATTTTTAATTAATCTGTAAACTCAGGGGTTGTACTGTATGACTGGAGAATTGCCAACATAGTTCCTATTTTTAAGAAAGGGAAAAAAAGTGATCTGGGGAACTATAAGCCTGTTAGTTTGACATCTGTAGTATGCAAGGTCTTGGAAAAAATTTTGAAGGAGAAAGTAGTTAAGGACTTTGAGGTCAATGGTAATTGGGACAAAATACAACATGGTTTTACAAAAGGTAGATCGTGCCAAACCAACCTGACCTCCTTCTTTGAGAAGGTAACAGATTTTTTAGACAAAGGAAATGCAGTGGATCTAATTTACCTCGGTTTCAGTAAGGCATTTGATATGGTTCCACATTGGGAATTATTAGCTAAATTGGAAAAGATGGGGATCAATATGAAAATTGAAAAACGGATAAGGAACTGGTTAAAGGGGAGACTACAACGGGTCATACTGAAAGGAGGTTACTTGTGGAGTTCCTCAGGGATCGGTTTTGGGACCAATCTTATTTAATCTTTTTATTACTGACCTTGGCACAAAAAGTAGGAATGTGCTAATAAAGTTTGCGGATGGCACGAAGCTGGGCAATACAGAGAGGGACCGGGATATCCTACAGGAAGATCTGGATGACCTTGTAAACTGGAGTAATAGTAATAGGATGAAATTTAATAGTGAAAAGTGCAAGGTCATGCATTTAGGGATTAATAACAAGAATTTTTGTTATAAACTGGGGACACATCACTTGGAAGTAACAGAGGAGGAGAAGGACCTCAGAGTATTGGTTGATCACAGGATGACTACGAGCCGCCAATGTGATATGGCTGTGAAAAAAGCTAATGCGGTCTTGGGATGCATCAGGCGAGGTATTTCCAGTAGAGATAAGGAGGTGTTAGTACCGATATACAAGGCACTGGTGAGACCTCATCTGGAATATTGTGTGCAGTTCTGGTCTTCCATGTTTAAGAAGGATGAATTCAAACTGGAGCAGGTACAGAGAAGGGCTACTAGGATGATCCGAGGAATGGAAAACCTGTCTTATGAAACGAGACTCAAAGAGCTTTGGCTTGTTTAGCCTAACCAAAAGAAGGCTGAGGGGAGATATGATTGCTCTCTATAAATATATCAGAGGGATAAATACCAGGGAGGGAGAGGAAATATTTAAGCTCAGTACCAATGTGGACACAAGAACAAATGGATATAAACTGGCCATCAGGAAGTTTAGATTTGAAATTAGACAAAGGTTTCTAACCATCAGAGGAGTGAAGTTCTGGAATAGCCTTCCAAGGGGAGCAGTGGAGGCGAAAGACATATCTGGCTTCAAGACTAAGCTTGATAAGTTTATGGAAGGGATGGTATGATGGGATAGCCTAATTTTGGCAATTAATTGATCTTTGACTATTAGCGGTAAATATGCCCAATGGCCTGTGATGGGACACTAGACAGGGTGGATCTGAGTTACTACAGAGAATTCTTTCCTGGGTGTCTGGCTGGTGAGTCTTGCCCACATGCTCAGGGTTTAGCTGATCGCCATATTTGGGGTTGGGAAAGAATTTTCCTCCAGGGCAGATTGGCAGAGGCCCTGGGGGGTTTTCTTCTTCCTCTGCAGCCTGGGGCATGGGTCACTTGCTGGAGGATTCTCTGCACCCTGAAGTCTTTAAACCACAAGTTGAGGACTTCAATAGCTCAGACCTAGGTCAGGGGTTTGTTACAGGAGTGGGTGGGTGAGATTCTATGGCCTTCGTTGTGCAGGAAGTCAGACTAGAAGATCATAATGGTCCCATCTGACCTTAAAGTCTATGAGTCTATAATGGCCCTGCACACTTCCTCCAACACGAGTCCAATGATCGACTTTCGCACTCCAAACTGGTTAGCGACCGACTGGAAGTTGGCTATTCCAGACTGCTACCACAGTGCAATCGCCACGCGCTTCTCCAACGACAGGGCAGCTCTCATTCTCGAGTCCTTGCACCACATGGCGGGGGGGAGCTCATCACACAGTCCCATGCATGGGGCTTTCCTCATCCAAAAGTTCTGCAGCCACTGCTCGTCATCCCAGACGTGCATGACGACGTGATCCCACCACTAAGTGCTTGTTTCCTGAGCCCAGAAGCGGTATTCAACTGTGGTCAGCACCTCCGTGAATGCCACAAGCAATCTCATGTCATATCTAGTATGTGTGGCGAGATCAATGTTGCACTCCTCTTGCCTTTGTAGTTTAAGGAATAACTCCGCTGCCACTCATGATGTGGTAGTGAGAGTGAGCAGCATATTGGTCAACAGTGAGGGATCCATTCCTGCAGCCCGAAGAGGCAGAGCAGAGCGTGCAGTACACAAACCGTTGAAAGATGGCACCAAATGCGGACAGAAGCACGGGGATTGCTGGGATGTGAAGCAATGCATCATGGGGCATTAGGACAGGACCCAGGATGTCCCGCAACCCCCTCCACCTTCCCACAACTCTTAGCGGCAGAGGAAGAGATGCTCTGTGGGATAGCTGCCCAGAGCACACTGCTCCAAATACAGCTGCAAGTGTGAACACACTATTGCGCAGGCAGCTGACAGTGTGAACACACAACAGCGGTTTCCCTTCACCGCTCTCTGAGCGGCACTGTAACTCTGCCAGTGTAGACATACCCTTAGAGGGGGTGTCTCTGTCGCAGAGCCAGGAATTGAAAACTAGTCACCCAAATTCCAATCCAGTGTCTTAACCACAAGACCATCCTTCTTCCCTACTCCGCCGACTTTCTATCCTGTTCTACTTGTCAAACATTCCCCCCTGTATTTTTATGGAACGCATCCCAGCATGGCTGTATTGTATTTATGCCCTTGTACATGCCTCACCTTAAAGGATATGTCAGCAGAACCCTAGTAGCAGGGTACATTAATGCTCTGCAGTAACAGAGGACACAATATTATATCTAGTTTTAGTTTTGTTTCTTCTGTGATTTTGTGGTAGAATCTGAAGGGGAAAAAAAACTTTAAATATCAATTTATGGTCATGAAGTAGACTGGCAAAACAGTCTTACCTCTGGTGAAATTCTCAAGTGCAAAGGAAAGTTACTTTGCTAGTCATATGTTTTATATAATTAACAAGAAGTTAATCAAAGAGCGTTTTTGTTATTTAAAATGAACATAAATGAACAGATGTAGTTTAGCAGGACTGACACGCCTACTGTACATATTAAAAAGATAGCAGAATGACTAATTAGCATTCATTCCTTGAATCTGTTACTCATTTAAAAATTTGTGCTCTCATTATTGACAGATGTTTGGTCACACTAAATGTTTCAACATATTTATCCTTGTATTAGGAATTCAATTATGTGGTTTCACTATAGTTTCCCTCTACAATCCCCATCTGAGCATTCACAATACAAAGCAAGCTTTCCACACTTTACTAAATCTCAGTGAGAAACTGCATTGCCTGAGATCAAGTATAATTCCCACCTACAAACATATTTACTGACTGAAATAACAGATAGAGACAGAACTGCTGTCATGAATGACATGCGAATTCTTAGCCAGAACACAAATTAGTTAGAGTTGTTCAATCAGCTTCCATCAAGAAATGAAATCTAAACACATTTGAAAGGGTCTCATTTGCAAGCACCCTGTCTGCACTGATATTCTGGATTATCCCTTAAATCATACCTAGATGACTGATTGATTGATAGATAGGTGAGAAGGCATATGGCCCCCCCACCTGTATTAACACTACCCTCTGTGCCTGGAATAGTCTCCATCTTTCTGAATGCCAAGCAACTATGAGTTCGTTCTTCCTTCACATCTCTCAGCTTTCTATTAGCTTCACATCACAGACCTCCATGTGGTTTCACCTATTCCCTTCTTTGACACCTACCCATAATTTAAAATGTAACAAACAAGCAACGTATACATTCTGCTTTCCTTGCTAAATCAGTGCTCTCTCAACAGTCCCTTCCCACCGTTTACTGTTGTCTCCTTTCCCTTTCCACCCTCAAGTACAAGTGTAACTTTACTCCCATGAGTAATCCCATTTAATTCCATGGAACTACTCAAGTGGGTAAAGTTATATGTAAGCTTTCTACAGTACTGAGGCTTTCAGATTGCAAACTTCTTGGGGCAGAGAATTGCTTATATGCCAGTCACAATACAACACAATCTCTTATATGCCAATGGTGCAATACAAGAATAAAAAGCCAACCCAGTATTCCATTGTGTAGCCACTTCCGCATACGTCAAGCTTACATTACCCACTAATATCCGTTGGAATCTTGCTGTAACCTGCTTAAGTTTTATGAACAATTGTTATATTCTAAACTAGCAAATCAGTTCTAGTATCCCAAAACTCTTTACTACTGGACAAAAGCCACACAAACAAAATCCACCTGAACTAAGTACTACAGTTGGCACCAAAAAGCGTAACAATCTCCTGAGTAGTGTTAGTTTTTGTATTAGAAGATACAAACAAATATAGAAACTCAGTCTGGAAGCAGAACAATTCATACAGCACAAGAAACTATGGGATCATAGCAAAAGACTCAGTAAATACAAGAACAGTAGCTGCTGGTGTTCCTATCATCCATAAATCAACACAGCACCATTGTACTATATGATGCGCTATGATACTCTGTAAGATAATGGGGGACCATGATAAAGCACGTGTAACATAAAAATAGTTATCCATTACAGCCAAAGATTAAAGTTTTTTTTTTAAATACAGGGATTCTCTTTTCCCACAGGAATAAAATTTGCTGTATTCACAAAACATGTAACTAGATGTAATATCACCTAGGATTTTTTCCTCCGTATAAATTGCTAATGAAAGGCCAAACTCTTCCATATCTTACTCCACAAGTTAGTCACTTTGAAATCAACAGGGCTACTCACAAAGTAAGGTCCTCAGTGTGAATAAAGGTGGCAGAATCTGACCCACAGTATTTAGATTTTTCCTTTCATTTTTATCAACAGTATTCTTCTCAAAGTCCAGATGTGCTTATACAGTTTAATCGATTACTTTAGCTGCAAGGTAAGTAATCAATAATCCCATCTTTCATGGCCTGCTGTTCAGACTTGTACTGAACAACTACTGCACTTTAGGGGTTTGATTGTGCACCCTGCCACCAGGTACCATGTCACCTTAAGCAGTTCATTTAACCTCTCTGTGCCCAGGTTTAATTCTGCACCCTGCCACCCGTTAGCAGGTAACACTGACTGCACACATGTAACCTCAGGCAGCCATGGAACCTCTCCTGTCTCCCTTTGGGATAATGATACTGGCCCGCATCAGAGTCACAGCTGGGCCCGATCCTCCCTAGTACTAGTACCTCCCGCTCACTTCACTGGGAACTGAACCCCGGGCATAGTCATTACCCAAGCTGGGGAGGCTTAATGTTAAGGATGGCCAAGCCCGTCCCCTTAGGCTCTATAGGGGTCAGGTATTGATCGGAACGCCAAGGCCACCCTGGCCCCAGCCCCCTGGCACAGGGGGAGCTGGGGCTCGTCCTGGGACCCTCGCAAGCCCCGCATTGCCCTATGCCAGGCAGTCTCAAAGCCAGGGCTGTGCCATACACCCCCAAGAGACTTGCAAAGCCCCCAGGCACCGGCCCTCCGCCACACGCAGGGGCTCGGGACTCAGCCCCATCCCTGGGGGGGCGAAGGTGGGGCCGGAGCCCAGCGCCGAGGAGGCAAAATCCGCTGCAGGGAGCCCGCAGCACTCACCTCCTGGAAGAGCTGCTCCATGTGGGGCTGCAGCAGGGCGAGCAGCGGCCCGGGGCTCAGGGGGGCTCCCGGTGCCCAGCCGGGGCTGCCCCGCTCCTCCAGCGCCGCCACCCTGCCCTGCAGCTCGCACGTCTTGGCGCTCAGCAGCAGGCAGGCGGCCAGCGAGGTGAGCGAGAGGAGCAGGCAGACGGCTGCGGAGCCGCCGCCGCCCCCCGCGCACCGGGCGCCGGCTGGAGGCAGCCCGGCAGCGGCAGCCGCCGCTTGCCGCCTCCTCTCGCCCTGGGTCATGGTGGCGCGGCCGAGGGAGCGGTTCTGCGGCGGCCCCGATCCGCCCTCAGGCTGCAGCGAGCGAGCGGGCGCCCGTGCGGCTCCTGCCCGGGGCGCGCAGCAGCAGCAGAGGCGGCGGCGCTTGGGAGCCGGCTGCGGGAGAAGTGGGGCAGGAAGCGCCGGAGGAGCTGGTTTTCTCCTTCGGTGTGTCTTAAACTGGGGGGGAGGGGGGCCCATCCCCCGCTATCCTGGGGAGGGGGGAGATCCTCTGTCATCCCCAATGGGGGGGGAGGGGGATGAACTCAGTCATAATCCCACCCACTCCCTCTCCCAGCGCACGCGGGGGCTATGCAAATAGCCCCGGCCAGAAAAGGAGATGGGCGCCTCCTGCGCTGCCCAGGGGTGGAGCAGGCTGGCGGGACAGACACTCATCCGCCGCCACCACCTCAGCCGCCTAACGGCAGGCGCGCGCCGGCGGGGGGGGGGGGCTGCGCGCGCCGGCGGGGGGGGCTGCGCACCCCGTCACCCCCAGGCTTCGGTGTCCAGGGCCTTGCCCAGCGCCCCTCTGCCTGAGGAGGGAGGACCCCCCCACACCTGGATCACATCCAGCCACGCCCCTTTATGTTCCCCACCTGTGGGGTGGGCTCTGTGGGCCGCGCTCAGCCCCAAAGGTTGGGGGTTCCCAGCTAAGCTTCCCCCCTCCCCGGTCTGGAGTGGGGATTCCCGGGGGTTCTCGCTGGGCTTGGCCGGGTCTCCCCTCACCCACCGGGGCTGGGGTCTCTAGTCAGCAGCCGTTGCACTCCCCCCCCCCGCCACCTGATGACACCACAGGACAGGGGGGCGCGGGGCGGCGGCGGCGGGACCCACGTCCTGCTGTCAGCGTCCCCTGCCTGGAGACTCCAGCCACAGGGCAATTTAATTGACCGGCTATTCAAGGGGCTGACAAAAATCAGTTGCCTCAGGGGTGGCCTTCAATGCATGGAGGATACGCTTTGCAGTGGGCTCTAGCCAGGCCGTTGCATATAGGGTGACCGGACAGCAAGTGTGAAAAATCGGGACAGGGTGGAGGGTAATAGGAGCCTATATAAGAAAAAGACCCCAAAATTGGGACTGTCCCTATAAAATCGGGACATCTGGTCACCCTCATAGTAAGAGTTGGTATCCAATCCTCTCCTCCAAATTCCCCAGATCCAGGTATTGACATTTGTCCCTGCGCAGGCTATCACACAGGGGCAAACCGAGCCAACCCCAACCTTTTTACAGGGCGATGTGCCACATCGTGACAGACAAGCAGCAATACAACTTTACCTTGCCTCGCCTGGTTCGCACACATTGCATCCCACAGTCCTCGACAGGGTTAAATACAGCATGGGAGAGGAGGAAAACTAAAATGTGTAAGGCAAAGGAAAACAGGAGACTGAAATGAGGCATTCTGTTGTATCGCATCAGAGAAGTGGTGCTGTTGGAGCGGGTACCTCTAACCCTTTAGTTCTGCTCAGGAAAGTTTCCTCAACCAAGTTTGCAATAGATTTTAGTTTAAGCTCTTACTTCTTCTGCGTTGAACTGTCGCTGTTTTGCCCGTAGAGTTTAGCGCCCTCCAGCGGCAGAAGATTGGCCAAACTAATAATACTGAATTTCCCTGGTTACTTCAAGGAAAGGAAGATTGAAAAATAGACCTCAGACATTCTTATCATGCGGACTGAGTGACAAGATATCTATAAGAAAAGAATCCTATTATCTCCTTCTAGCTACCTTTCATGCTGACTGATATCTACAAGACAAAATGTCTGCCTAATACAAAAGCTACTGTTTAAAGTTTAGATTGTCAACAACGACTGCCTGCCAAACACCGTGCACTTTTGTGGTGGCACTAAAGTAATAATGATGATGCCAGGCACGTGTAATAGTTTAATCAGGTTAAAGTGCCTGATCTTGTTTGGAAACGTTTGTTTGCAGGAAACTGGTATTGGACAAAGTCATTAAATAAACTCATATTATGATGATCAAAAACACTTTCTGCAGTTTGTTTATACCAAACTGCCCCCCTTTTATTATTTGCATTGTAATGTATCATGCACACTATTAATTTAGAAGCATCATAGTCCCCTAACCTAGAAACAGTAATGCTCAGACAATTTTATAGTTTCCTAGCCTCTGGCACACATGCTATAAAATATAACTTGTAATTCCTCTTTGGGGAACAGATTCTGCCAGCCTTACTCACAGTGATTTAGTCCCATAGACCCAAGTAAGGGTGGCAGAATGTGCATTTCTAAGAGATGTTGGCATAATTTTAGGGATAAAGTTTTGTAGGAGCACCCGCTTGAGTGGGGAAAGAAAAGAAAAGAGAAGACAGAAAATATGAATAAATCCCTGGTCTCTGTTATAATATACAGAAAACAATTCCTAACACACCATATGCTGACAGGTATACATTTAAATAATACTTTCCTCTTCTGTAAGCCACCTCATCCCACTTGTTCATTCTGTTGCCATGGAAATTAATATAATTTGCTGATAAGCACCAGAGCAGAGGATTTTTTTTGGCATTCTAACAACTGAGAAACAGATGCTAGGAAGGAAACCCCACCTAAATTGTTTTGAGCAAGCCTGCCCTTTGCTGAACTTTCTTTTAATCTCTAGGGGGTGGGATCCACCAAGGGATTTGAGGATCACAACACTGATATCATGGCACCTAGAATATCAGAGGAACAACACTGTGATCCACAAAGCTGAGTTCCCTATACAATGAATGGGGAAAACTAGATGACTGCAAGTGCAATCCCCCCAAAGGGCATGCAAGGTGGGGTGCTGCCTAAACTAGCCAATGGGAGATGCCCACGGGAGGGGGATATGTTAGGCCCCGCCCCTTTCTCCTAGTTAGTTGCTTAAGTGCAAGCTCCAGGGAGGCACGGGAACCCACTGCCTGCAGTCAGGTGGCTTAGGCACCTAAGCACTTTTTGAGAGAATGAGGTAGGTGCCTCCACAGAAAATGGCTGGAGGAGAAGCCCCTTGGTTAGGGCACACACCTGTGACCCAGGTTCAATTCCCCCCACTCTCTGCCAGTGGGGGAGAAAGGATTTGAACAGGGGTCTCCCACTCTCTGGAGAATGCTGTAAGCCTACAGGCCACTCTGATGTTGAGCTCCCTCAATCTCTCCTGGTGAAGCTGTTGCCCTTTACATAAATAATGAAAGTGATTGAAAAGTAGGGGAACTGGACCCAGGCCCTCCCACGTGGGTGCTCTAACCACTAGTCTAAAAGCTATAAGGTGGGCATGGGCTGTAGCGGTTTCTCCTCTGCCAGCCAGATTTTGAAGGGGACCCAATCTGGTAGGCGGCCTCTGAGCATGTCTGCCAGATTAGGCCCTCCACATGACTTAGGCAGCTGAACACTGCCTATCTTCCTCTGGTTTTTGCATCATTCTGGGGCTTAGGTGAAGGATAGGGAGCAGCATGCTTGCCCATAGGCACCGAGGGAATTTACAGCTGATCTACAGTGGGAATATCAGCATAGCTATTGCTCTCAGGGGTGTGAAGAATCTGCACCCTCCCAGAGACATAGCTGTAGCAACCTAACCCCCAGGTGTAGACAGTGCTAGGTCAATGGAAGAATTCCTCTGTTGACCTAACTTCTAGCTGTCAGAGAGGTGCATTACCTACCCTGACAGGAGAATCCCTCCTGTCCACATTGGAGCACTGCAGCTGTGCTGCTGTAGAGTTGCAAGTGTAGGTAGACCCTCATACTCTGAAAAATTTAGGGGGCTGAGTTTAGGTACCTACAGGGATCATCAGGAGTTTTGTGGATTGCAGTTGAACCTAAGTTTGGCGTTTAGGTGCCTAAGTCCCTTTGTGGATCCCTCCTTTGCTCCTGAGTACATGTATTGTAGGAGTGGCCAATCATAGGTTCTGAGAGGATGCACATGCGGGAATTAATCCCACTTTGCCAGAGACTATTCATTTACAAGTAGTCCATTTTACTAGGAACAATACAATACAATACTGCAACATACAGATCCAGCAGAGTGATGGATCCTATAAGCTTAGTTGATGGTGAGAAAAATGGAATTGCAATGTTGGCATAAGCAGCTCCATGCACAGAGAAGCAGTGCAGTAAAGTATGTAGGCTTGTGAGAGTGGTTTATAAATGACTCAGTAAACTGGAGGACTTTGAGATAATACAGATTAGATCACTATGGAGAATAACAATGTTCTAATGCTGAGGAGGCATCAATGTCTTCTTGCACTTCTGTACCATCACCATTATGGCATGGACTGTTCTTCTTTCCAGGTAAGCCTTTTCTTCCTGGCTTGCTGTGAATCTTCATTCTTTCTCTGGGTCAGTCCATGGTTTCAACCTTTTGGGATGGGAGACATGCCTTGCTCCATACCTGTGATGACTATGTGGCTGTCTCTTGCACCTGGTGCCTACATGTCAACCTTGATGGGGATCCCACCTCTTCCCTTTCCATCAGTTCCTTTCCCTTCTTGTCTTTATTTTTGTCCCAAATCTATTTTGCTTTATTTTTGTTCCAATTTTTCTCTCCATCTCAGTTCCCTCACTTTTCTCCTTTCCTCTGAACTTTCTTCCAGTTCACTCCTAGTTCTCTTCTTCCTACTCCATCTCTCCTCTTATTTTCACCATCCTCTTTTCCAGTTTGTCCCTCCCTCCCCCCTTAACCGTAGGGCTTCCACCTTGTTTCTACCACTATTCACCAGAGGGCTGCATTCTGGAAGGAAGGGAAGCTATTGGTGGCTGTATGCTGTATTTCACAGCAGTAGGTGTTGCAGATAGGAAAGAGGAATGCATCACCTCTCTCTCCTTCTATAGGGTCAGCTAGGCAAAGTGAAAGAAAGAGTACTAGAGAGGTGGAGCTTGCAAGGGAGTGGAGGGGGAAGACTATATTAAAGGGATGAGTGTTATGAAAGATCATAATGCATGGTGAGTTGGTATGTCCACAGAGAAGAATGGGCTGTGAAAGATCTTCCCCAGCACAATTCTACTGTTTCAAGAGTGGTTAGGAGATCAGATGAGACAGAACCAGACACAAGCAGCTTTGCCCCAAGATCTAGTCTCCACCCCTACCCAAAAACAGTCTAATGGAACGTGACCACTAATCTGAATCTTATTCTGATTTATGGATCACTTAAAGAAACAGACTCGGAGCCTGGTGTCTAGGCTGCAGTCAGCCTTCTGAAAAGCTGAACCATTTTTCTGTTTTTTGCTTTTAAGGAAGGCTGGGTTGAACAACATTTCAGCTGTAAAGAATTCTAAATGGTGCATACGTCACCTCCATACACATGCACCTTTCTTGTTTTAACTTGGCTTTACTACATAGTCTGTAGGACTGCACTGCAGCAAGGTATGAAAATTAAGTAAAGACCTGGATAAATAGCTATATCTTGCACATCGCCAAACCCAGACTCTTATGGGGACCACCAGATGAATGACCTTCCAGAAGCATAGACCCTCCCACCCAACAAGCCAATCATGCTGTGTCAAGTGAGTTAAGTAGCACTGAGTAATACAACAAAACTGTGATGCAGGTAGGAGATGGGCTGGCAATCAGTGCCAATTTTTTCTTGAAAATATGTCTGAAAATGACTTGGTTTCCACACTCAGCAATTATGACTAAGAATCGATCTTCTCTTCCCCTTTTGCACCAGTTGAAAAGGCCTGCCAATCTTATGTTCATTAACAAGAGTTATGAGTTCCTGAGGCTAAAGCAGAACTATTAGTTCTTAAGTAAATACAGACCAACTTCATGAGAATATTTACAACATGAAGACTTAATACTTGGGGAAGAGATCATGCAAGTGTCTGTTCCATTAATGAGGATGATTTTGCTACAACTGGGACAGAAAAGTGTAACAGAATTTATTTAGCATTCAACACACAAACTTCCAATGATGCACATGGAAATTTGTATCCGCCTTTTAGGCCCCTGATCCTACAGAGAGAACTGCATATGTGAACTGATGTGCCCATGTGCAGCACCCATTTCTGTGACTCTGCATGAATACAGGTTTTCCTTGCAGGACCAGGGTTTCAGTGATTAACCTTTGTTCAACTTTTGACAGCCACTGATACTTTGAGATGTCATATTGCAATTCATAGAAAAAACCCATGACTTTTACAGACATATTCCTGCTGTATTTATCCACAGCTGGCCAACCTAAAATTATTTAACAGAACTACAAATTTGCAAAGAGTCTCACTTCTGGTAGTCAGAAGTTTAGTGATTCCCTCACCCTGAAATTCACGGGTAGACAATACTTCCTTCACCCTCTTTTTCATTAGGAGTAAAGGGACAGGTTTTTATGTTTGGGAGAGCAGGAGAGTCCCACAAAAACACTCACCGTGAGGCACTTTACTAAGGAAATTGTTGGTATTTAGAGATTCAACAAACTTAAAGTGAAAGTGTCAGTGATACTCTTAGTAGACTGTCATCTTAACCAAGGAGTACTTGCCAGTATGGGCACCAGGGCCAACAGAAATTTCCAGGAATTCAGACTAGTCAAGATTATATTTATGCACATGTGCATTACACCAAACATTTGGTAAAAAATGACCCACGCAAATGTACGCTCCCCTCTCTTTAGATTTGCAATGGTCATTAACCATAGTTCAGAAGATTACTGCTCAGTAGGTATTAAAGAGCAAGGTTACAGTAAGACCTACTGAATTTGAAAAACAAAAAACAATTAAGGGCTTCTAAAATTAAACTGCATGTAAAATATTTGAAATATGTAAAGGATACCAGTTTATAATGTTACATGTCTCCATACAGAAATGTATGGGTACATACCTAATGTTAGGTCTAACAGATATCACCTTTTTCTTTAGTTTGAAACAAGAGTCCATGTGTTTAATCATTAGTTAAAGTTTAAACGTTGCATATATACCTATCTGTGAAAGAGTATTAGAATGCCAACAAGTTTAAAAAACTGCAACCTATTTCAAAAAATGAAAATTACTTTTAATTTTTACATTTTGGTATCCATGATTAAGACCATAACTGACCAACAAGATAAACATGGCAGTGATTCAAAACATGTGGAAATATTTAAACTTAACTGTACAAAATAAATTAAAGTTTACAAAAATCTCATGCTAGCTCTGTTGACTGACAGTCTATGTAGTCTCCTCAGAGAAACACATAAGATCTCTGAATTATTTATTTTTTAATAAGTCAAAGAAAGGATGCTGCAAGGCTTCATCAAGAGTAATTCTTTTGGCTGGATCATACTCCAACATTCTGCGAACAAGGTCAAATAGATTCTGATGATCTGAGTCATGACAATGCATTAATTCCTGAAAGAAAGAAGAAAAATTCATTTACATAGATCCTTCACAAATATGAATCCAGCTGAGAAAGAAATTGATGGCTCTGGGTTTTACCTTTAATGGTTTACAACGTCTCCTAACATATCGACCTGCAGAACTATGTTCATCCCAGTCCAATTGGTCATGCTGAAAATAGCGTTTTCTGCATAGAAAGAGTTTTATTAAACAATATTTTGTAAGTTTGATCCTGGAAATATCTACATCTTTCTAAGTAATTTTGAAACACCATAAAAATGATGTATACTTCATATCCCTCTATACTTGGATTCAAAAAACCTTTATTTTCCAGCTAACATACATACATGAGAAAACCTGTTATCTATTGGTATATCAGAATACTGACAAAGCAGGTTAATTACTTTGTTTTCCTTGGCATTCAAGCCACTAAAAGCAAACATTTAAACTATATTTACACTACTGACAAGTTAGAGAGCCAGAAGCTTCAAAGAAGAGAGTGACTTGTCCTCAGCTTAGACTGGTACATGTAAAGAAGAGGATGTCAGCCTTATTGATTTTTATAACTTTTGTTAGTCTTGTATCATAATTTTGGTTTCTTACATTTAATCTTTCTAGTTTCTGAAAAATGTTGTCAAAGTCAAATTCTTAGTACAACTGGATATTATCAAAGTCTTCAGGGACTATATTCCCCAAACACCTAAAAGCTACTGGGTCCAAATAAATGCTTGACAAATGCACTTGTCGACAGCAAGTAGGATGATTTATTTGGGGGGAGGTGGGGGTAGGGGAGGATGCAGGAGTCTTATCCAGTTTCTGCCAAATGTAAGCATTCATTCCGAAAAATAACTTTTGAAACTTATTTGTAAAAGTAACCAAGAAGCAAGCAATTAATGTAGCTAACACAGTGCTATCTTCCTGAATCTGCAGAGAGGCTGTCTAAAGCTTAAATCCTGGCACAACCCATAGCCCAACCATACAAGCCTGTCTTCTGGAGGTGCATGTTGTGTTGTGGGGAAGAAATCCTTCCTTCCCAGACCAGACAACTCCGAAGTACTGGTATTACTCCATTTCTGTTTCTTTAGTCTCACAAATGGAGTAACCTTTGTGCTATTTGCCTCTCACTCCACCCCTCACTCCCAATGTGCTGGGAATGGATTGGCACAGCGTCAAATCCACTAGCTTCTCTCCAGCTCCATCCCCCAAACCCCACTGTGCACAGAGATGCAGGGATTTTATAAAGAACTAGGCTCTGAAGTGCACCCCATGCACTGTCCCCCACATCCTGGACCCACTATACAGCAGACCCACACCACTTTCACACCTCACCAGTTACAAGAGTGTCCTCAGACCCAGACGACTTGCCCCAATAGAGATAAGAACAGACTTTTCATCTCAAAGACTGTTAACTGTGAAGTCTTTTTCTCTAAATCCATCCATCTCTATTTATGCTCTCAACACTGCTAGGTGTTGGAAAATTTTGGGATGTTACAGCTATCTCCCTCCCAGTCCTGCTACCCAAATTTTGCATGCACTTTAAACACTGTTGGAAAGTACAATAAATCTTCTGACTAGTGAGTTACTGATGGACTTAAGAATTGGTCTTCTGGATAATCACTTGCACAATTTAGATTTTCAGGGGCTGTTTTGGATGCTCCAGAATTCCTCAGCACAAATTAGACAAACATCTCACTGCTTCAGCACAATTTAGAATTTATAGCACTTCTCTGGCTCTAGGACTTTCACTCTGCTGAATTTCAAAGTACTGCAGCAAGAGAAACATTAGGTTTTCTCTAAAAAGGTCACAAGAATCAAAAGTGTTACACAACCTAAATACAGGAGTTGCTATTAGTTCCCCCAATACCATATTTACCTTGATTTCTTAATCATGTGAGTTGGTAGAGGCCCTAACATTCTCTCCATCATTGCCAAGTGTTCTTTACTATCATGTGTCTGTAGAAAAAAAGTCATTACAATTTATACACTATTTCTTCCCTTCCACTTAAGTATACTTATTCTACACATCAAATGTCAGCCATTGCTTTATCACAGAATCATTACACATTACCAAAAAATCAGGTATGCAGTGCTGTCAGTAGACACTATGCTTTCCAATCAGAGTAAAGTGTTCCCTGAACAAAAGTTTATAATCTAAACAAGATCATACATACACATTTAATTATTCCTATCTTATCAGCTTTTTTATAGTCTAGACAGTGTTTAGGAAATTAATATGTACCCACTTTAGCAGCAAAATTTGGTTTAAGATACTGTAGACAACAGAATTTTCTGAGTAGATCTGTATTATAACAATTTAAATTTATAGAGACTTTCATCCTTCATGAACATTAAGCTTAAATACCTGTTCTTATTATAACCATTTTACTGATGTATAGTCTGAGAGACAGACAGAATGAGTGATGTGCCTGAGATCACTCAGTAAGTCAGTGACAGAGTTTTGATTAGAACCTAGAGGTACTCACTCCATCCATGCTTTAACCTATTAAGACATGCAACTGCCAAGTCAAAGGTTCTTGAAAGCACAGGAAGCCTTTTAATATCATATCTCCTCCTACTCATCTATATAATTGCCCCTATACTCTCCTGATCATATGCAGTATAAGAACACCACAAAGTCTATGGACTTGTGGCATATCTAGCAATTCACCATGTTCATCTGAATTAATTTTTTGAAACTTTAACATCAGCCAAAAGACTACTGGAACCTAGTTCTATCTACTTCATTCCTCCCTGTAAATCACCATATCTACAAATAAATTATGTAAAACTTTTGGTGTTTTGCTTGAGAAAGTTATAAAAGCTAAGGGGATTTAAAAAAAAGTATGACTACACCTCTACCCCGATATAACGCTGTCCTCAGGAGCCAAAAAATCTTACCGCATTATAGGTAAAACCGCGTTATCTCGAACTTGCTTTGAACCACCAGAGTGCGCAGCCCTGCCCCCCCGGAGCACTGCTTTACTGCGTTATATTCGAATTCGTGTTATATCGGGTTGCATTATATCGGGGTAGAGGTGTACTTTATATTTTGTAAGACATTGTATTTAACATCATGTTATCTTTATATAAATGTATCACTATTTACACTTTCTATTATAATACTTAAATTTGCAAACATATTTTATGCCTCTTATATTTACATTCTTTTAAGTGGATGGCATTAGAAAATCAAGTCAAGAGCCCGTAATAAAATGGTACATAACTGCTTAACATACATACCTGAAATACTGTAAGACCAAGGTAATATTCAATTAGAATGCAACCTATACTCCAAACATCACAGGGCTGTGACCACCCGAGCGCTACAAAAGACAAACAAATTCCAAAGCATGTTTAATTTTTAGCTTAGGCTGAAACTGTACAAGTTACCAATCAACCTCCACCTATTGTTTGCCTAATTCCTAAGCCATTTGTCTTTACAATTCTTCTCTCCCTGAAATCATTTTGACAGTACAGAAAACAGAATTTGGCTAAAAAAAAAAAAAAAGAGAACTGTCAGTTTTTTTAAAATGTGCAGTGTTGTGGTAGCCATGCTGGTCCCAGAAGAGAGAAGTTGGGTGAGGTAATATCTTTTAGTGGACCAACTTCTGTTGGCAAGAGAAACAAGCTTTCAAGCCATACAGAGCGCTTCTTCAGGTCTGGGAAATGTACTCAGCAGGTATGTTTACACTGCAACTAAATACTTGTGGGCAGGCCTACGTCAGGTCACTCAGGCTTGCAGGGCTCGGGCTGCGGGACTACAAAACTGAGGTGTGGATGTACGGGGACACAGAAGTCAAGCTCTAGCCTGAGCCCAAACATCTACACTACAATTTTACAGCATCATAGCCTGAGCCAGCTGACACAGGCCTTTAATTGCAGTGTAGTCATATCCAGAGTGTCACAGCCAAATATAAGGCGGAACAGATGGTTTAGCACAAGTAGTTAACATCTATTTCAAGGGGCCGTTCGAGGTGAAATGGCCTGTTAACACCTCTCTGGTCATAGGTGGGGAAAGGAGGAGTTAAGAATAAGAAAGCAGCTTTTTGTTGAGCTATTAATAAGGTAACCATCATTACCTACTAGATGGTAATAGCAGAAAGGACCATATATTAAATAATTAGGACTGTCAACAATTAGTTATAGCAGTTTATGGAAAATGATGATGCTCTGGAGTGAATAGTAGTTAAGGAACAAGATCCCATACATGAGAAGGCCTGAAAGTCTCTACTAACCTAAAATAACTTCAGGAGCTCTGTAATGTCTTGTAGACACTAAAGTACTGTGATGTTCATTATCAAAAGTTGCGCTTCCAAAATCTACAACTTTGATGTCTGTGTTTTTTAGTGTGCGTTCATCCCGCTTCTGTAACAATCAAAATACATACGTGTTACGTTTTCTTAATAGATATGCTTATTTAAAGTTCTAGGTTCATACACACATAATTTTAAAATACCTACAGGTTTCCAGTTGACCTAATGACATGATAAACTTGATATGACATGATAAACTTCCAGCCCAGCCCTGGCACTTCCTCCCATAATACACAAAGCAAAAGGAACAAGTTTTGCAACTTGTCCTGAAAGTCAGCAAATATGGGCTCTGTTGCACTGAAGTTTAGTGCATGTGCACATATGCACAAATGGAAATTCCAAAATCAACATCCGCTGCTGAAAATGCTTTGCCTCCGCTGAACATACCTTAAGCTTTTATGCTAGAATGTCCCAATACACTCAACCAACAAGACATGAGGCATAAAGTGGTTTCTAAAGAATGCATGACCCAAACCACAGAGGGTTTTATAGATCAACAACCTGAGATGAAGCCAGTGCAATCTTTGAATCACAGACAATATGCTTTCTGGGAGAAGCTCTACTGACTAAGTGAGCAGCCACATTCTGTATAGTGCATAACAGCAAGTCAATCTGGATATGACACAAGTCATGGATAGCTGTGGCAAAATCTACATCCAAAATAAAATTACAAAACCTTCTTGCTAAAATGCAAGTAAAAAAGCCCTCTTACTCATTATGTTATCTGAACATTCAAATATAGAGGATCCAAAATTGCAAACCTTAGTGACAAAATGCAAACTCAACAGAGAAGGCACATATTACTGTACTTCTTCCCTTTCTTCTGTTTATTATCTTTAATGTTACACCTCTCTTATCCAGGAAGATCCTTATCCATGCCCTAAATCTTTGGTACATGCTGATAGAGATAGTAACTTACACCACTGTAGATCTAAAGAAACTGAAACAGAACTGGATCTCATCCACAAACCGAGGGCAGGAAAGCCCAAATTACCTCACTATTTCCATAAGCAGCTTGTGCACATTAAAAAAGGAGGGGCAACATAACAGAACACTATGTTACATTACCTGGCAAATCTATTAGGCAGACAAGCAGTTACCCTAATGCTACGCTCTGGGTCTCTCTCAGAAAAGAATGGAAAGCAACCCTCTCCATCCCTGGTCAGGGCCCACTGGCATACCACTACCTGACATATACAGAAAAAACAGCATAGACGCTTGTCCTTGTCAACTGCCAGAACACTGACCGACACCACCAAACCATAACCAAATTGATAGAGGTCAAGTAAATCTGAGGCGTCATCACTAGTGTCTCTACTACTTTCTAAAAAGATTCCCTGAAAATGGGAGATTAGATGCAGGGCAAAACTGGCACAATTCTCAATATTGAGAGAGTTTCTTGAGCAAGGACCTAACAAGTACTTCTTAAAAAGACAGTGAAACCGTATCGCCATGCTGGACTTTTGTAGCCAGGAAAAACATACGTTCAATTGATAGTTCTTAGCTCAAAAGTTCTCTATGAACCCCCAGAACCTCAATAAGCAACACTGGCCATGTGTGAACTATCAGATGATATTGTTCTGCCATTTTAGAGTTTGTTTGGTTGAAATCAGACCAATCTTGTCTGTTAAGAGGAAAGACCGCACATCTCAGTGAGCATATGGAAGTTAGGAAAGACAACCTTATTTATCACTATAATTTTTACACATGGCAAGTTAATTTTTAAAAGACCAAAATAAAAGGTGGTGGTAAGGACAGTCCAATGGGAATTGGAATAAAAGATGTAAATTTACCATTTTAGAGTTGTACTTTACTACACAGTCAGACTCCACAAACAAAATATTTTCAGGCTTCAGATCTGTATGAGTCAACTTATTATGATGTAAAACTACAAGAGAAGGAGAAAATGGAAATCAATATACATTTCCTAAAATTTTTTAGATATGCATGCAGACATTAATGAAAACATTAAGTTTACTTACAATTTATAGACTGGCAAATCTGATATGCCATCTGTCTAATGTCATCAATATGAAATGGCAAAAAGCTGTTTTCTTTAATAAAGTCATAAGTACTAAGTCCCAGCAGCTCAAACACAATGCAAACATGACCATGATGGTCAAACCATTCCAGCATCTGGACACAGCGGCTTTAAAAAAAGAAAAGACAAGACAAGAAAAGAAAAGTGAATACTCAACTCATATGTGGCTCATTTTGCAAATCCTTAACTCTTTGGCTTATATTCCATGTTTATACTTACAACGTGCTGCTGGGATCCATGGTGTTTAAATACTCCAATACCTGTATTTCTGAACGGGCCGCTTCACGGTATCTACTAACATTTTTCACAATTTTAACTGCTACATGCATTCCCCTCCTTTGAAAAAAAGATTAACTATATTAGTTCTCAAACAAACATCTAAAATTCGAATACACCCTGACCACCAGGGACACTGGAAGATTGTGGACACCAGAGAATTGCAGATTCGTTTTTGGGCATTTAATTTTAGCACTTGAAGGCAGAACAAGCATGATATGGTTTTTAACAGGAGCTCTGGTTAATCAGCAGGAAGCTAGGTTTTACACTAGCCTCAGTTTCCAGATGGCCTCAAGATCTCACCTCAAGCAGCACGTGTTACAGTAGTCTAGTCTCAAGGTGACAAAAATATTGAACAAGGGTCTTCATTTCCAAAGAGGGGAGAGTACTGCAAAAAAGTTTCTCTGCAATATACACCACATTGTTCTTGCTGTTTTCGAATGTCCCAGCTGGCAGCAGTGAAAATTAACTTTGATAAGGTATAAGAATTAGCTTACTTTTAGATTAAAGGCAGGTTTCCCACTATTATAATTTGATAAATCTGCATGTTTTTCATTTTATAATGTTAACACTGTAATTAGGGCTGTCAAGCAATGAAAAAAAATTAATCGCGATTAATCGCACTGTTAAACTATAATTGAATATCATTTATTAAAATGTTTTTGGATGTTTTTTACCTTTTAAAATATATTGATTTCAATTACAACACAGAACACAGTGTACCGTGCTCACTTTATTTTTGATTACAAATATTTGTGCTGTAAAAAACAAAGATAGTATTTTTCAATTCGCCTCATACAAGTACTGTAATGCAGTCTCGATCATGAAAGTGCAACTTACAAATGTAGATTTTTGTTGTTGTTACATACCTGCATTCAAAAATAAAAATGTAAAACTTTAGAGCCTATAAGCCGGTCCTACTTCAGCCAATCACCCAGACAAACAAGTTTGGTTACATTTGCAGGAGATAATGCTGCCCTCTTGTTGTTTACGTCACCTGAAAGTGAGAACAGACGTTTGCATGGCACCATTGTAGCCGGCATCGCAAAATATTTATGTGCCAGATGTGCTAAAGAGTCATATGTCCCTCCATCTTCAACCGCCATGCTAAAGGACACGCTTCCATGCTGAGAACGGGTTCTGCTCGGTAACAATCCAAAGCAGTGCATATCGACGCATGTTCACTTTCACCATCTGAGTCAGATGCCCCCAGCAGAAGGTTAATTTTCTTTTTTGGTGGTTCGGGTTCTGTAGTTTCCGCATCAGAGTGTTGCTCTTTTAAGATTTCTGAAAGCAAACTCCACACCTCATCCCTCTCAGATTTTGGAAGGAACTTCAGATTCTTAAACCTTGGGTTGAGTGCTGTAGCTATCTTTAGAAATCTCATATTGGTACCTTCTTTGCGTTTTGTCAAATCTGCAGTGAAAGTGTTCTTAACATGAACAACATGTGCTGGGTTATCATCCGAGACTGCTATAACATGAAATATATGGCAGAACGCAGGTAAAACAGAGCAGAATACATACTATTCTCCCCCAAAAAGTTCAGTCAAAAAAAAATTTTTTTTTTTTTAAACGAGCATCATCAGAATGGAAGCATGTACTCTGGAATGGTGGCCAAAGCATGAAGGGGCATACGAATATTTAGCATATCTGGCACATAAATACCTTGCAATGCCGGCTACAAAAATGCCATGCGAATGCCTGTTCTCACTTTCAGGTGACGTAAACAACAAGCGGGCAACATTATTTCCTGCAAATGTAACCAAACTTGTTTGTCTGAGTGATTGGCTGAATAAGAAGTAGGACGGAGTGGACTTGTAGGCACTAAAGTTTTACTTTGTTTTGTGTTTGAGTGCAACTATGTAACAAAACAAAACAAAAATCTATCATTAAAGTGCAACTTAAAAATGTAAGGAGATTGCATTACAGTACTTGTCTGAGGTGAGCTGAAAAATACTATTTCTTTTGTTTATCATTTTTACAGTGCAAATATTTGTAATAAAAATATAAATGAGCACTGCATTTGTATTCTGTGTTGTAATTTAAATCAATATATTTGAAAATGTAGAAAAACATCCAAAAATATTTAATAAATTTCAATTAGTATTCTATTTAACATTGCAATTAAAACGGTGATTGTGATTAATTTTTTAAATCACAATTAATCGTGTGAGTTAACTGCAATTAATCGACAGCCCTAATTGTAATGTTGTCTTTCTTAAAACTGAGCACAGATCCAAGCAATTCACCCTCTCTCACTCAGTCAGATAATATTGTCTCTCCAATTGATTAGTTGAATGGTAATGATTTAAAAATCATTCAGGATGTGACACCAAGATCCTGAAAAGGACTAGTCAAATGACAGCATGAACTAACCATCAAAAGGAGATGAAGAAATCAACTATAACAATGTTAGTGGAACAGGAGATACGAAACACATGGTTAATTACTTTAATCTGCAGCGTTAAGTACATTGTTGAAATGATCCAATACACACAGAAGGAAGGAGGGGAATGTTTTGATCAAAAAAATATGCCATTTCCTTGATAAACAATCATAATATTCTATGAGGAAGAAGGACATTGTCTTATTGTGTGTTCATAAGAGGTTTGATGGATATGTTGAAAAACCACTGTGATCTAGTGGACTGAATAAATTGCTATGAGCTAGAAACTCCGGTCTCAAACTCTTGAATAGTAACTTCAACAATAATAATGCTGGCTCACTCACTGTGTGGCCTTATCTACAGCAATTTCTCTGAGTTTAATTCTGCATCCCCTTGCATACCCAATACCCCCAAAAGTCAACAAGAGTTGTGGGAGCACAAGAAATGAAGGACTGTGCTACCTATATTTCAGTTTCCCCATCTGTGATGTAGAGATAATAATACTTATCTATGCCTGGCAATTAATGAGGAGTTGTTGTTTAGTTGATGTTTGTACTGTACTTTTTTAAAAGTAGTGTTAAATATTATAAACTGGCCTCTTTCTGAAAGAAACACTCTGCTAGCAGACATTTTCCAAGGGAAAGGTGATCACAGAACAAGCTTATGCTGTCTGAGAAACAGAAAAACAAAGATATATTCCATAACCAGGAATATTTTTTCATATATTTTTCAGTTTGCTTACTTTGTGCACTGGCCAGCATTTTGTGTATAACCACAGTTTCACTGTTTCCCAAATGTTTTAAGTGCTGTGTGCGTCTTTTGCATAGCAACAGGATAGAGAAAACAGTTAAAAGATAGTAAAATATAACTGAAGAACCACACAAAAATTGACGGGCAAACTCAGAAGCAGGTGCAACAGTATCTGAAACTACATTTATTTTTAAAGTGTGACTAGATTTCAGGTTTGTGATGTCCCTTCAATACGGATAAGCACAAAGACTCCTTCTCAGAATATATGACATGTTACATTTTATCTGAATCTGTATTTTGTGTCAAAGCAATATAACATTTGGACTATCATTTCTGATCCCAACCAAGGGGTTTTGTTGAGACAGTGCCCTTAAGAAGATGACTAACATACTTACATATTGTGATCAATGCATTCCACTACTTTTCCAAATGCTCCTTCCCCTAATGTGGCAATAATTTCATCTAAAAAGAACAAAACACAAGTCAGAACAATTACTGACCTACTCAACCAATGATGAATGTTATTAATGTAAGATTTTAAAATGTGCCATTATAAAAGCATAATTAAACTTAAATCTCAGCATTTGAATATGTTACGGTATTGGACAAGTGTCATGGAAACAATTAGCTAACAACTATCTCTTGTTCTAATCTCAAGCTTCAGATACTACTTTGGAACTTTTGAATAACAGTATTTAAATTCTACAGAAAAGATATGCAAAAGAACAAAAAGGCACAAAAGAACAAAACAAAGAACAATGAAGATTTCTTTAGCCCCCCTCCTCTGACATACTATTCTAAACAGAGTTTCTGCTGAAAAGCTTTTTTAAAAAAAGTGTTGAAAAATGTTCTATACATCTTGCTCTTAGTACGTCTCCACTTTCACAGACCAGGTGACCCTCCTCATCATCCTCTACACTCCTGGATCCTTTCCTTCGGTGACTCTTCTGGAAACGGCACCAAGATCGTCCAGCCAATCAATATATCACAGTGAATTCAGGGCAGAATACGCAATTCATTCAGCAGGGAGATATTCAGGCATTCAGTTACGCACCAGGGCACGAACAGTTGGCAGGAGCAATTTCAAATTCAGTCCCCAGAAATTCACAGGGCACAGTTTATGTTACAGAAGAAAAACATGGCAAGGAACAGATTTTCAGATAAATACTTCAAGTGATAAAGCAACAAAACAAAACACAATTGTCTCTCAAACACTGGTTTAAGTGAAGACTAAGATTAAGACTGCAATGTCATTATTTAGTAATAGCTTACTATTAAACAGGAAAAAATAATCTTTATTGTATTGTGTGTGTGTGTGTGTATTATATATATATATATATACACACACACACACACACACACACACACGGACTTTTAACCACGGGAGAGTTCCTTGACTGACCAGTAAAGGTTTTAAAACATAATGGTTTTAGAAATTAAAAAAATTTATCAAGCAATATTACTTTTTTCATATTCAGAGAAACAGAAGAGAAAAATTTACTCAAAAAGCCCTTGAACCGCAGTGTATAATCTAACACATCTTTCTGCTTCTACTGAAGAGTGGGGAAGTATGAATACTTAGAATCATAAAACTTAGAGCTGAAGATATTCAAATGGGCACAGTAAAAAAAATTCAGATAGCATGCTTATCCAATCGTCAATAAAACATTCAACAGCCATCAGTCAGACATATGAATGATCAAAATTATGCGAGGAGCAAGGTATGGAAGTGACGTCTCTCTTTTAACATATTACAGGAATCAGTTGCATGTCATGTTTATCAATTAAATTTAAATACAAGGGTACATATTTCAATTCTTTTTAGTATTGGAGTTCAGCGGGGTCTCAAACTGGCTGTAAAATAGCTGTTTGACCACACTGTGACAGTTGCATTGGGAAGCAGGAAAGGTGCCTGCATTCATTTCCAGAACAGAATTTAGAGGATGTCAGTAACCTAACTATTGGCCAAAGGATATTTCCAATGGAACAAAGGGTACGTCTACACTTACCGGAGGGTCCGGCGGCAGGCAATCGATGTTCTGGGATCAATTTATCGCGTCTGGTTTAGACGCAATAAATCGATCTCGGAAGTGCTCGCCGTCGACGCCGGTACTCCAGCTCGGCGAGAGGAGTACGCGGCATCGACGGGGGAGCCTTCCTGCTGCGTCTGGACCCGCGGTAAGTTCGGACTAAGGTACTTCAAATTCAGCTACGTTATTAACGTAGCTGAATTTGCGTACCTTAGTCCGAAGTGGGGGGGTAGTGTAGACCAGGCCCAAGTCTTGGATAAAATAGTACTAATGATAATTTTTTCCCTAGTACTATCTGTTTACTATGTACCAAAATTCTCATCAAATAAATAAATATATATATATATATATACACACACACACACACACACACACACACAGGAAGAGATTCAGCTATGTACCCTTTATATATAAAATATATCTGTCCAATGTACTTGTGGCTTAGGAATTGAAGTTTTAACATTCAATTAAGAAGTCTATAACTAATCTATTAATAATAAAGTTAAAAATTACTCATACCGAATGTGAATGGTGACTGGAGCAATGATGACTCTTATGCTTCCTTTTATGACTACTTTTCCTGCTCCGACCAGAGGATTTGCTATAGTGGTGATGGTGACTCTTTTCATCGTCTCTGTGATAATGCCCGTGGTCATATACTTCACAGAAGTCATTTCTGTATTCCTCAACATATCTCCGGTCATGATGATCTCTCTCATTTATGGATCTATCGTCCAAATAATGACTGAAAATACATTTAAAGTGAATTTTCTCCACTTTAAAAATACTTGTGTTCCGACAAGAAAAATTACTTGAGTTGCTAATGCTTAACTGAACATTTATGGCATTTTTATTTACAGCAAAATTCTGCTTTACAACATCTCCCCCTCTAGCAAACATCTAGAGATTTTCAGGCTAGTTTTTATGAGGGAGCTGGTTAAGTCATGTCTAACATATATTACCTTACTTTGGAATTGTGTAAGCAGAATAACCTGTACAACAAGAAATCCATATCCAAATAGGAAATATTTGTCTCAATAGCTGGCATAACTCCACTCCAACAACTCAAAATCTCTCTTTAAAACATACAAAAATCAAAGAAAGTGCAAGCCCACCCTTTCTTTGGTATACACCAGGGGTCGGCAATGTTCGGCACGCGGCTCGCCAGGGTAAGCACCCTAGCGGGCC
>NW_020664980.1:11717691-11769658 GCF_002925995.2 Terrapene triunguis
TGCCGAACGTTGCCGACCCCTGGTATACACCAATGATCCTCTTCCATGTCCTTAAAACATACAAGCATAAAAGACAAAAACTTAAAACCAATTTGCCACCCTGAAAAATCTAAAAGGGAGCTACTCCTGTTATTAGTACTCTGCATTAACACACTAAGAACCAGAGAGATTTTTGGGGTTAAGACTCTCTCCTCAGAAAGCAGGGGCCATGAAAGCTGCAGAGCAAGTAAAAGAGCATCTCATGTTGCTGCACATCCACTCCTACTATTTTAGAAGCAAATTGATGAGTTCTTTAAAATATGGTCTTCCTCTCTCAAAGGAAGGACACAGAACACCTATATCCCCTCTTAAAGGGAAAAAAAGAGAGAGAAAAGACACCTGAACAATGAATGAAAGCAATCTAACCCATACTTACCCTCTTATGAAATGTTCTAAGACAGCAAACCTTCACCTCCTTCCCCATCCTCATATACATGAGGAACATTTTATTTGAAATTTAATACATATTGTATTTCAATATAAATCCTTGCTATGTGGGTATTCACAGAAACAGATTACATGTTAATATTTTGTATCAGAGATTCACAATTAAATAATTTAGATCATTGTATCAGTAAAACAAATTCTCTCTTAAACCTGGCAAATAATGAGCCAAATCCTAAAGGAATTACCAGTCTTGTCTGCTCAAAACATTTTTTGGTTTAAATTAATTTTAGTTACCATTAGAGATATCAGTATTGGTAATCCAAAGAGTCTTTTACCTGTCTGAAACTTCAAGATGATGTGATTTATAGGGTTTGCTTTCTTGTACACTGCTGTGGGACCTCTTTTTGCGTTTATGGGGAGCACTGTGCTTTCCTTGATCCCAGCTCTTTCTATCATCCCACTCAGAGCAATGACTTCGTTTTGAATGTCGCATCTGTCACAAAAATATTTAAAGGGAAAGGTTTATATTTTAGTATACACAGAAATGATAGTCGACTAATCCAGATTCAACAGGCTAGTTCATACAGAAATCACAGTTTACCACCGCTCATTGGGGGTGGCTTAATTATGCCAGTGGGAGAGCTCTCATCTGCCGGCATTGAGCAGCTATACAGGAAACCTTACAGCAGCGCAGACATAGCCTAAGGGCTGGTCCACACTGGGGCGGGGGATCGATATAGGAAACGCAACTTCAGCTACGAGAATAGCGTAGCTGAAGTCGACGTTTCTTATATCGAACTAAAAGTACCTACTTCGGGTCCACGCGGCGCAGGCAGGCTCCCCCGTTGACAGCGCTTCCTCCTCTCGGCGAGCAGGAGTTCCGCAGTCGACGGGGGAGTGCTTCTGGGATCGATCTATCATGTCCAGATGAGACGCGATAAATCGATCCCAGAAGATCGATCTCTACCCGCCGAATTAGGCGGGTAGTGTGGACCAGCCCTAAGAGTTGTATATACACCTCTATCCCGATATAACGCTGTCCTCGGGAGCCAAAAAATCTTACCGCGTTATAGGTGAAATCGCGTTATATCGAACTTGCTTTGATCCACCGGAGTGCGCAGCCCCGCCCCCCTGGAGCGCTGCTTTACCGCGTTATATCCGAATTCGTGTTATATCGGGGTAGCGGTGTAGTTAGGACTCTGTGCTGTCATGACACAAAAATGGTTACAGACTAAGTCCTCAATCCTACACTGAGGGCTTGTCTTCACATACAGCGCTGCAGCTGTACTGCTATAGTGTTTTAGTGAAGATGCTACTACGCTGACAGGAAAGCTTCTGCTGGCCTAGTTAATCCACTTCAAAAACTCAAGAATGTTTTTCATCAATATGCAAATTAAGGAAGATCTATGGAACACAAACCACTAAGGACTTTTAAAATGTGTTATTTACAAAATTACAGGTAGCATCAAACTGCTAAGGGAACAGTGAGTAAGTAAGAGGTGGGCTGTTAGTTGTGACACAAAGAAACCCTACATTATATAGCAGGGGGGCCTCGCTTGCAGGATGTTTGATTAAGCGTAACAATTTCAAGTTAATTTAGTGTCTAGTCCAGGGATCAGCAACCTTTCAGAAGTGGTGTGCTGAGTCTTCATTTATTCACTCTAATTTAAGGTTTCGCATGCCAGTAATACATGTTAACGTTTTTAGAAGGTCTCTTTCTATAAGTCTATAATATATAACTAAACTATTGTTGTATGTAAAGTAAATAAGGTTTTTAAAATGTTTAAGAAGCTTCATTTAAAATTAAATTAAAACGCAGAGCCCCCCCAGACCGGTGAGAGTGCCACTAAAAATCAGCTTGTGTGCTGCCTTTGGCATGCGTGCCATAGGTTGCCTACCCCTGGTCTAGTCTTTTTTGAAGACAAGAGTGTGGATGAATGAAGATTTAAAAACCTATCAGTCACGTCAAAGTAACCCACAAGGACAAGTCTGATATTCCGTTAGGGTTTAAACTTCCAAAGAGAAGGTAGTCAGTGACAAAACAGAAAAAAAAATGTGTTTGCCGACAATTCAAGAGGTTGTGATGGGATTTGATTTTGGAGAATTAGAATCTAGAGAGAATAATTCTTGGAAGGCAGCACAAAGTGCAAGTGTTCATTGCTTTTTCAAGACAGACAGAATACTCTCCTAAATGTAAAATGAGGAAAGGTGTGGTAAGGGCTGGAAAAACAGGTTATCCTAAAAAACTCAGGGTTGAGTAAATGTGGAAGAAGTGAGTAAATGTTTCCACAAATAACTAACTTGTTTTATATAAATGCTCTGTGTTTTTTCTTTTTCCTGACTTCTTAAGACTTGGATATGTACATAAATCTTTTTTTGCCCTCAACTTATTACATTTAGTTACAAGGAAAAATAAAACAGGGATAAGTTGTCTAACTTATCTTCCCACAGTAGCTTACATTTTATGATTACACTGACATTTGTCTTAAGTGACGACTCAAGTGACTGAAAAAAATAATTTGCTTAATAAAAGCAGTCTTCGAATAAAGATGGAACAAAACTATTCCAATGAGGACATTTTGGGGAAATCTCTTAGAACAAGAACTGCATAAGGGACCAATCTACATGGAAGGATCAGGGAATTTTTGCTTTGCCAATGAACAGAGATGTGGCTAAAAAATGGGTAGCAGCAGCACAAATTATATCTTTTTAGGAACAGATTATGGATTAAATATGCAGATTCTTTTATTAGAGGCCTTGGAGCTGCCAGATTCTCTAGAAGCAGTAATTACATTGTACAGAGTCAGGAAGCTCAATTCATTTTTTCCTCTAATACAGACAATTATCCTGCCTTTGTCACTTCTAAACTTGACTACTATAACAATCTATCCAGAACTATCTTGGAAAGGCCATCCAGAAGCTCCAGCTGCTTCAAAATACAGCTATTATTTACAACAATTTAATTGAGTGCACCACTAGAAGCAAATTATACCCTTGTTCAAGTCTTTGCAAGTCTTCCTGTTCATTTCCAGATGCATATCAAGGCACTGATAATCTTTAAAGTCCTGAACCTATGAGACTCAATTACCTTGAAAACTCATTTTCATTTTACATCTTTTCCTCAGTTGAGAATATTGTTAGTTTCTTTAGCTCCAACATCCATAAAAAGAAAAGGTATCTATGACATAACCACTCAGAGGTCATGCACACCTGTGACATCACCAAGGGCAACATGGCCAATCAAAATGCAGCCTTGAATCATCAGTGTCCTATACAGAATTTCTTCACTGCCCAGATTTATCCCTCATGCCTCCATAAAAGCCAACAGCAGTACACCTCCTCCCCTCCAGGTTTTTTATGGAATATGGTTTCCTGGTCATTGACCAGTAGGGGTTCATAGGAGCACTCTAGGTGGAGATGCTAGCTTCAGGCCTCACATCCATATCAGTATGCTTTGTGGAGAGGAAGAAAAGAAAACCACCTCCTCACTTGAGAAAATAAAGTGAAAGAATCCATTTTTCATTGTTCCGGGCTCCAATTCACTAATAGGAGGAAGGTGAGAGAACCCTTAAGTCAGTCCTTTTGAGGAGAGTGAGGAATAGACAGGAATGAGAATAGACAATGGTATGGTGCAAAGGAAAAGACTGAGATAACATGTACATTTTCTTTAAAATATTTATTTACACAGAACTGAAGTTTATAGAAGTTATGTTTATTTTCAAACTTTATGCCATAAACTAGTGTATGCTTGTAACTGTTGTTTTTGGTGCTGTATATTAACATGGGTACTCAAAAGTAAACAGTCTTCAAACATTTTTTCCAATAAAATCCATATTATAACAAAGCTTATACAATTAGCTCTTTATACATTATTTTATATGTAACTACTATATAAACCAGTGACTGTATATATATTAATTCAGAACATAAGTTTTAAGATGTTGCACAGATTTATTTCGCCAATCTCATTGTAACACAGAGTCAGATTTTAGAATTATCTATAGAATCACATTCTGAACCCAAAAAGAACAGGAGTACTTGTGGCACCTGAACCCAGTGCCTAGGTAAATATGCAGCACCGCAATACTATAATCCATACCAACCACAGGTCAAACTCCATTAGCACAGAACTCTGCAGGCGTTTTTTAAGTTGGCTGCTCTACCAGAAAGAAGTGCAGGAGCAGATACAGAGTTTCTGTTGTCAAGTGTTCCATGTAGCGACTGCTGAGACAGGCACATGGCACTACTGACAAGCAGAAAAAAATTAGGGAATAGCTATACAATCAGGAAATCAAAGTCCATTTGTACATCCAAAGGAGTCTTCTGAATACATATTTTAAAATGTGGAACAAACATACACACACACACACACACACACACATATATATATATACACACACACACACATATATATATATATAAAGCGTGCTAGTAACTCACACCGTATATTAAGAGATTCTAAAACTGAAGTATAAAACTAGAATCATCATACTTGAATAAGATTGCAATGAGAAGGCAAGTGAACGACCTTTCATTTCAGAAACTGATCATTGACAGTTATATCAGCAATTCTGACTTGTCTCTCTTCACACCTGGAAGCATTTCTTAACTCTGAAGTTTATACAAAGAATATTGCTAAGTAACAGCATCAGAATGTTGTTAATGAGATCAATTCGCTTTTTTTGACTTCTGACAATGGTAAAAAATCCTTCCTACCAAATTTTTTTCAAACAGATTTTAAAAAATCACTTCTATCACCAGTTTTTAACAGAATAGGAAGCACGGTGTTACAAGAGAGAATGAATCAAAAGGTATAAAAAGTACGGACTAAATCCTGCAAACGTGATTAACTTTACTACTGTGAGTAGTCCTAGTGAATTCAATGAAGTTACTCAGGGTAGTAAAGTTAAGCACATGCATAAGCATTTGCAGAATCAGCGCATACCTGACTATATTTTCAGGGAGAAGCCATTCCCCCATATATCCCTCCATCCCTCACCTTTTGCCTCCACTCCCTACTCCAAAGTCATTCCTCTTTATATCCATGCCTCATAATCGAGGACTTCAATTTCTCTCTTTTGGGGATGAGGAATTTTCCTCTTCCCTTCATTCAGCTGCAAATTAATGAGGATTCCAGTTTTTATCATCACACCCTAACCAATTCAGTCTTGCAAGAGTGAGGCAGCTGTAAGGCCTGGAGTGCACCAGAAAATTAAGTCAGCCTAACTACTTCCCTCAGGGGTGTGAAAAATCCACACTCATGAGTTGTCATTAAACTGACCTAAATCCCCATGTAGACAGCACTAAATCAACAGAAGAACTCTTCTGTCAACCTTGCTACCGCCTTTTAGGGAGGTGGATTACCCACAGCCACGAAAAACCCCTCCCATTAGCTTAGGCAGCATCTACGCTAAAGTACTGCAATGGTTCAGCTGTGCCATCGTAGCATATCAAGCATACACAAATTAAACGCAAAAAGGGACCCAGTCGGTACTAACCAGGGACCAATCATGCAAGGAAAGGGAAGACCCAACTCCCCACTAATTCCAAGGGTCCCACATCATCACTGGGGGAGAGGATGGGGCAAGGGGAGACCAAGTATTGCTACACCCTGAAGAGATGAGTAGGATGAAATTGAAGACCCTTGCTGCTTAGTTTGCTGAACTCACAACCTCTCTGCTGTGGAACGTAGATTCCCAAGTTCCTCCTCCCAAATCATGGAGTAGCCAACTGGAAAAACAGCTGAGCGGGAGCCCATTGTTACTCCACCTTCACGCTGCAAGGGCTCAGCCAGGCCCTGCCCTAGTGTAAAGCACACTGCAGCTGTTCACCACCAGGATGCACTCCAGGATAAAGTCCTGCGACCTTCACCCTCCAAACTCATCCCCCCTCATCACGTTTGTGATGCCCAGACACCACAGGGTCACCACGGCAGCATTTCTCCAACGCCCCCCCGGCTTCCTAGGGCAAGCTCAGCTACTGACACTAATCTATTCACCCCCTAAACTGCCTGTGCCCCAGGTCCATCACAGGCCAGTCTCCTCCCCGTGAGCTACCACAACAGCCAAGGAGAACTGGGACGCTCCTGCTAAGGGCCGCTAGAGGGGAGAGCGGTGAGGGCCGATGGCCCAGCATGCGCAGGGAAAGCTCCTCCACTGACATCTGCTTCCTCTGCCAGCCCCGATCCACAGTCAGGGTACAAGGCGCGTGTCTCCCTGGCAGTGCCGCGTGCGGTGGGGGTGTGTCTGGGCTGTTTTACCAGCAGGATCCTCACAAGGGGGTTATCTGCAAACTGGGCAGGTGCCAGGGCCACCCGCGTGAGGGCCCAGCGAAGCCTGTCCAGAAATGACTTACCCCCCCCCCACGAGCCCTCCCCTCCCCCAGGTCCTTCACCCCCCAAATTACCCCCCTCCGAATCTTCCCCTCCCTTCCAAAATCCCCCTCAGGCCCCTTCCCGCCACAATTACCCCACCTCGGGCAGCCCCCAGCCCTGGCTGAGGCGATAAGTGACCAGCTTCGAGCTCAGCCGGCTCGAGTCCACCACGACGTCGGCCTCCCCCGGCCCCTGACAAGGGACCGCGATGGGGGGGGGGGGTCACTTACGGCAGCTGAGCGAAACCCGTCTCCGCCCTCCGCACAGAAACAAAATGGCGGCCGCCCCCGAGCACTAGATACCTGCGGGTCGCTTCCCCCCGCCCCCGGTGCGGGATGACGTCACACGCACTCAGCAAGGGATGGGCTGAGAAAGAAACAACGGGACTCCGCCCCTTAGCGGGAGCGGCGATAGGGAAGCATTGAGGCTCCGAGACTCCGCCCCCTGTTGGGGGGGAAAGGGAGATACAGACTCCGCCCCTGTTGTGGGGAAGGAGGAGGTGCAGAGGCTTATCCCTTATTTGTGGGGCACTGTAAAGCGAGGCACAAGGATTCGGGCCTGCTGGAGTTAAAGGGAGACTGTGCATTGGGAGCTGTGGAAAGCACTCAGCTGCCCATAGGGCCCTGCGTGCTGTGGGTCAGAACCTCAAAGATATTTTACACACCTAACTCCCATTGAAATCAGTGGGATTTAGGCACCCAAATAACTCTGAGGATCTGGCCTTGGGGGCCTAACCCACCCCACTGCACTCCTTCAGTTACTCACAGACCCACCCCACCAGTCCTTCTCCTTGCCCCTTGGCAGCTGGACCCGTGGGGGAGTCCGATTTCTAGTGGGAAACAACCCCACAGGAAGGCTGTGAGAGAATGAATACTGTGATAGCTGCACCCAGGGCAGCTGCTACTAACGACACCGGTGAATAATGTAGTAATATGTCCTTATTGCTCCTGACCCAGGATTTCCTGAGCTCCTATGCCCTTGGTTGTGCAGGAGATGAAGGAGATGTTAGTACCTCCACCATCTCCCTCAGCAGATCTACCTGCATAGCACATAGCCCACTCTGTCTAGGCTGCTTTCCTCTGGGGACTCATTTTTGCACTTCCCTCTGGGAGGAAACAGCTTTTGCTATTTTGCAGAGAATTTTGCTCAGGCTCCGTACTGAGCTGTCTGTATCTGTGACAGCAGAGCAGGACCCTGCTAGGTCAATGCTAGAACCTGTGCTGGTGCTGCTCCGTGAAGTTCTTGACATGCTGGACTCTATTCCACAACCCATGCTTTGGACTCATGCCCGACCTGGCTGGTGAAGGCTAGTGAGGAAACACTGAGTCCTTTTCTGATGGAGAATGTCATGACCTCCTTTAAGGAAGGTCATCCTGATCTTCCATTTCTGGCTAGGATTGTGGAGCAGGTTACATAGATGCCTCTGAGCTTCTCAATCCTTGTCAGTCTGGCTTCAGAACAGGCTACAGCACCTGAAACTGCACTGGTCAATGATTTTCTGGCAATAGTTAAAGATAAGATGTCCATACTGATATTACTCGATCTATCACACATTGATCATGGACTACTGCCAGCTAACTTGGGGACCCGGCTGCCTTGTGGTGGCTTCATTCTCTCCATATGAGAGATCCCAGAGAGTAGTTTCAGGTAATTATTTTTCTCTCCTGAGGGTGCCACACAAGGCCCCATCATATCATCCCTCCTCTCCAGTATATAGGGCCATTGCGGGGTGAGGGAAATAGGGAGGAGACATGGGATGAAATCTCATATTTTCTATATGCTGATAATACTCAGCTCCATCTATCCATTTTGCCTGACCCAGAGAGTGTGGTTTAGTTTCATTCTCAATATATGAGCATGGATGAGAGTGAGCTAGCTGAGGTTACATCCTTGAGAAGACTGAGGAGATGATGGTAAGCAAAGGGAAACAACCAGAAGATAAGGTAAAGGAATCAGCCCCACTAACTGAGGTTGTGTGACCCTTAGAGCATCCCAGTGCCAGAGGGCAAGGGCTCACTGGTATCAGGTAATGGGTTTCAGCTGTCCTGACCAACTCACTCTGGTTATAATCTGTATCTAAAAGGTGTCATAATATGTCATTGGAAAACTAATAACTCGCTGATCATTAATGCTCTTGCATGATGTATGTGTGAGTTATGGATATATGCTGGAATGATGACTAAAATGTGTTTAAACCAGGCATGTCAGTGGAAATTGGTAAACAGATCTGCCCTAGATAAAGGAAAGTGTATTTGCTTCTCTGACCAGTCTGGTCATCAGGCAGAGACAGTAAAGGTCCATTTACATATTAGGTGAACAAGGCTATCTTGCTAACAAGTCAGGGTGGAGACAGCTTCCATCAGGAAAGAGAAACTTTATCTGGTCTATAAAGACAAGGGGTCAGAACCTCAAGTGATAAGAAATGGAATCAACTGATTGCATACAATATTACTATATTATAAAAATTTATCGAATGAAGTGTTTTATAAAAGCTTATGACACACTGGTGATTAATGTCATTGTAAAATGTATGTATTAGCACTATATAAAGAATTTATGGATACTTACTGATATTAGGCTTTACAGTCTATGTCCAAACAAAGGGAGAAACAATGCAGGGTTGAAGTCTCTAGAAACTGAATATAGGTGAGAAACCTGCTTAGGCAAAGATCTTTTGGCTAGGAAGACAAGGGTGACTAGCTCCTTGTGCTTCTGTGGCAGGTCCTGACTGAGAGAAAATCAGCCATGGCTGGGAAAAAGGAAAATTGGTGAAAGAACTCATCTTGAACAAAGCCTAGCCTGTATCTTGCAAGATTAAATTTTAGACTTTAGATGTATGTTTTCAATTTTATTTGCTTTAACCCTGTCTAACTTTGTTCCTTTTACTTGACATCACTTAACCTATGTCCTATTGTTATTACATTTGTTTTATTGATACTATCTTCTGATCTCATGTGGCAGTGTAGTACAGGGAAAGAGGAGGCCTCTCAGGTACGCAGTTCCTAAACCATTCAAAGTATTTTAGCTCAGAATTAACACCTTAAACCAGGGGTCGGCAACCTTTCAGAAGTGGTGTGCCGAGTCTTCATTTATTCACTCTAATTTAAGGTTTCGCGTGCCAGTAATACATTTTAACGTTTTTAGAAGGTCTCTCTCTATAAGTCTATATTATATAACTAAACTATTGTTGTATGTAAAGTAAACAAGGTTTTTAAATGTTTAAGAAGCTTCATTTAAAATTAAATTAAAATGCAGAGCGCCCCAGACCGGTGGCCAGGACCCGGGCTGTGTGAGTGCCACTGAAAATCAGCTCGTGTGCCGCCTTTGGCGCGCGTGCCATAGGTTGCCTACCACTGCCTTAAACTATACCCAGAAAGCAACAGGCAGCCAGTGCAGATCTCAAAGCACTAGTGCCATGCTGAGAGTGAGATACGTGCTTAACAAACAGTATCTCATGCGCTGCATCAGCTTTAGATTCTGAAATGATCCCTTTTTAAAGGCTAAAAGGGACTATACATCTCTACCTCTTTATCCCTCACCTAGCATCAGTAGCCAATTTATTACTGTCTTTGTCAGGTTTTATAATGAATTGTACAGTCTAAAAATTGTTTCTCTCTGTTTATGAATACAGCCTCAATTCCTCATAACAAATTGACCAAACATTACATTCTCTCACTTTGTTCGCTAGGTGATTCATATTCTCTGTGAGAGCCAGAGAAAGTTTTCTCCTGTTTCTAAATTCTTCTGTGGCAATTTGGTGTCTAGGTTGACTAATTATATTATCATGGACAGACTTAAACAAATGACTCACAGATTGTCCTCAGGGTTTCTCTCCTACATAACACGAGAAGGCCTTGCACAGGACCAGCTCTAGGCACCAGCAAACCAAGCACAATTCCAAGGGCGGCATTCCGGGAGGTCTTTTTGTTGTTGTTGCTTCGGCAGCTGCGCTCTCAGAGGTTTTTTTTGTTTTTTGTTTTGCTTGGGATGGCAAAAACCCTAGAGCCAGCCAGTAATATCTAATACAATTGATTTCCTATCTAAGCCAGAAAGCTGCAACCAGTCATCCTCCATGCCATTATTAGCCATTGGAGAATTGATTGGAACCCTAAATAGAGAGAATGAATGCATCACTCAGCAAAAGTGAATCAATGAGACCATCTATTTCTTATTCCCGATGGGGCCCAAAATTGGTGGATCCAGTTGATTGATTTCAGTGGAACTACTTGCAAAATTAGAGAGGAAGGGTGGCAGATTCTGGTTCCTTATAACTTGTTATATGGCACTTAATATCTGTGGGAACATGGAATTTTCTATAATGAATAACGTTTAATATCCTGCTTCAGCACTGATGCTGCAGAGGTAAGCAAACCCTTGGTATAGCGCATCTGACCACATGTACAATTCTGTACACTGGAAAATTTTCTTCCTGACTCCTGTGGCACTCAGCATACACATGGAGCAGTGTGATTTGATGAACCCCAACCAACCCAGTGTTGAGAGAAGCAAGTCCAAATAATAGGAAACTGGACCTGAACTAGCGTTCAAATACATCAGTACTCAGATTCATTTATTTACAGTAGCCTTTCGGAGGGGAAATTTAAATCTCTGAAGATAAAGTGGATATATTTGGGATTCTTCTTCCTAAGGACTCAGCCACAGAGCACTCTGTGGAAACGTCATCCTTGGCATAGCAGGGCTGGCAAGACTCTGGCGCACACTCTGGGATTTGCTTTCCTGGAGCAACGCCTTCCCAAACTAGTACTGAACAGCTAAGGTGTACCATGGCTTTTACTATAACTGACTGTATATCTAAAGTGAAACATGACTTTAGTGTAGGTGCACAATTGGTTTTTCACTTTTACTCCTGCCAAGTACTAGCGACTAGTCATGCACGTATTGTGGACAAGCGTGGCATTTTAGCTTTGTGTGAACTGTTTCATTAAGATTTCCTTGGAGAAAGAGTTCTTGGAGGTAAAGTTTTAAACATGGATTCCATCAAACTGAAAATCCCATTTCTCCGCTTGTTCTTCAGTATGAAGAGGAACTAAGATCTAGAGGGTTGGAGGATTAATTATTAGCATTTATTACCATTACAACAGCATCTACAATATGGTAAGAGCTTTCCAAACATATGATAACAGTCCCTGTCCCCAGAAGCTCACAAACTCAGAAAACAAGCACTAGAAGAAGGGCGAGGAAGAAGGATACAGCACAATAATGTTTTTTTTCGGTTGCAATTGGCCTGCTATCTAGCCAATGCCAGTGACAATTTCTCATGAACATCTTTTTTAAGTGGGTCTTGAGGAGAGCTTGGGAAGAGGAGAGCGTAGTGGCGTTACAGACTAGTTCACGTGTATGGATGCTGCAGAAGAAAATGGACAGGTAGCTGCATTCTCTTCCTGGCTCTGCCAGTGCTTCGTCTGCAACTCACTTTACTAGGTTCCCTTGTGCTGCCTGGTAAGTGGGTTTTTATACATGAGTGTTAATAACAAAAATGTAGCCATTCATTTAATTGGTTAAAGCTACATATTTGAGAGCAGCGCTTCAAACATTGCACCTGTGTGTGGGGTGTGCAGAACAAAATGCTTGCACACAAACTGTTACATTAGTTAAAAAAGGAACATAATATTAACACTAAGGGGAACAAATATCACATTTGTTTTGATGATTACTATTTAGTTTTCCTTTCTGTTCAGCAGATGGCAGTGGTGGCACAGCAGTAGTGGGAATCAGGCTGCTGGTATTCTAGGAGTGTCCTGTAGATCAGTGGTTCTCAAACTTTTTTTTCCGCGGACCACTTAAAAATTATTGAGGGTCTCGGTGGACCATTTAATGATATTTCCAAATGTTGTTTGTACCGTTAGCTAACTATTGTAAAGCGCTTTGGATAAAAGTGCTATATAAAAAAAACCTTAATAATAATTCATGTTTTTTGTTCTACAAATAAAAGCACACAACGCATATTTTAATATCAGTAGTCTTACCTTTCTAATGCAATGGATGTGCCCTCTCTCCCCTGCCATGGCAGCCCCCAAGCTGGGGCTGGGAAGAAGGGGGGGGGGTCTCCCCTGCCACAGCAGCCACTGAGCTGGGCTGGGAAGAAGGGCTGTCTCTCCCTCTCTCCCCCACCACAGCAGCCCCCGAACTGGGGCTGGGAAGGAGGTGGGTATCTCCCCTGCCACAGCAGCCATAGAGCTGAGGCTGGGAAGGAGGAACGTCTTTCCCTGGCAGCTGCAGCCTTGGAGCTGGGGAAAGTCGCCTTTCTCTGGCCGTCGCAGCCTGCACATCCCAAATTCCCCCTACCCCCTCTTCTTACCCTACTGCCCCCTCCCACCTGCCCCATATTCCCCTCAAGGCCACCACCTCACTTTACATGTGCGTCTTCTCCAGGGTCCAGGCAACTATTTAGTGGAGCCACGCCTGCACAACTTCACTAATTAGGTGGGTGGCCCTTCATTCTGTCATGTGCAGCCGCCGAGGCGCGCACCTTAGAGGGAACTATCTGTGGACCACCTGAATGGAGCTCGTCCGTGGACCACAGTTTGAGAACCTCTGCTATAGAGAATACAATCTGTGAGCATATTTTCACCCAATGTGACAGGTTTACGCAGGCAGAATTATGTATCAAAGGTGGAAATAGCCCATCTACAAATGGCCTTTTTTGAGGGCGTTGTTAGCTAACCATGAGGAAATAAAAGCAGAGTTCTAATCTTGGCAACTTGGGGGAAAGGAGCGTGGTTTCACGTGCTGTGGAGTTACTGAGACTGACAGTAGTTTGAGAAGATATTTTTGATACAAACCTACTTGAAAATAATTAAAGTTTTTATTGTGAGTCAGTGTGGTGGGCGCTTTTGTGTGTGTGTGTCTCTCTCTCTATATATAAATATATAGTATCTATAAAATCAAGTGTTACAATGTTTAGAGACTGTATAGCATCAAATGTATAAACTGTGGTAAGGAAATGTGAATGAGACTGTGTTGGCAGTATTTGCTTCACAATACAAATTTCTGAATTTATTCCTTTTATTTAATCTTTGGGGTTAACAATACATACCCTTCATATAGCACTTGTCATCTTCAGAGTGCTTTATAACATTAACTGATCCATCCTCAGGCAGTTATGTGATAGAGCTAAATATGATTTAATCTCCCATTTTACAGCTGGGAAAATGAAAGCTGAGGTTAAGTGCCTTGTCCAAAGCCACAGACAGAGTCAGTTCCTGGCTTCCTGTACTGTGCTCAGGCCACCTGGCCTCTCTTAATTAAGGATTTGTTGATTTCATATTTCTGCTCTCTGGTCAATGCTAGAGGTTGGTTAGTAGTTATGTTTTGCATTAGTTGTCTTTGTAACAGATTTCCAATGTGTGTACTGTAGTTTGGTTTATGTGCTGCTGGCAATAGTGTTGTAGATCCACTGGGTTGGTCAGAACTGGAAGTGAGCTTTGTCTGGATGCTCTAGGACATGGTAATGACAGCAACGCATGTCACATTTGAGAAGAGGGCTGGGGTGGATGGTTTTGGAAAAACACAGGGCGCATTTCTAAGATGTGTAGAGAAAGCCAACATTCAGTCCCTGACCCCCTACTGCGAGGGGGGAATGTCCTAGGTTATCATGGCATGTGTAAGTTCAGGGAGATAATAGCAGTGATAAAGAGATAACAGAACAGTTCAGCAAAGGGCTCAGAAGGATATCATTGTGGGTAATGGTCTCATGAATTATACTGATCACATTTCTGAAGGGGTAAAATTGTTTACAGAATTTCCAGCTGTAATACTATGGGACAGACTGTGGAAGGGGGAGAGAGATGGTGGCAGTGTTATCCAGCATCCCCAAAAGGGGCAGGTTGGAGGGGAGGGGGTAGTGGGACTGCCACCCCTTTTCTATTCTATATAGGTTCTTATACAGCTCATCAGTGTACTATCTTCCAGTAGCAACATGACTACACAACTCTCGTGTTATTTGTTCTCTCATCCCGCTCTGCACTCACTAGTTCTTTTGCTACTGTCTATGTCCCAGAGCCTGCAAAACCTTTACTCACTAGAGTAATCTAGCTGAAGACAGTGGGACTTTTCACAAGTCAGAACTACTCAATAGGAAAAAAAATGGCACTGTTCACACAAGCAAGGGTGACTTGTGTGAATAAGGATTTGCAAGATTTGGAGTCAGTGATATGACTCCAATGGGTAAGGACTACTCACATGAGTAAAAGCAATGCAGGATCAGCCTGCATGTTAAGTAGAAGTAGTACAATTAGAGAGGCAGTGTGATTCAGTGGACAGGACACAGGATGGGACAGGCGACCGGACTTCTATGCCACTCACCTCCTGTGTGACTGGGCATGTCACTTTGCTTCTTCAGGGTTGACTCTTACTATAAATGCTTACCACATAGTAAGCATTTCAATTGGTACTACTGCAATGCAAATAACAATCATAATATAATGAAACATGGTCATATGAGGGAATTGTATATTAAATGACTGTGAAATCTTCAACCTTCATAGCACCTGTGAGTCAGAAGATGTTATGAGTCTGGGATTCATGTTTGTAGCAACATTTTCTTAAGCTCTGATAACTAGTAATCAAGACAATCAGTGTTTCGCTTTTATTGTGATGTACAGTGCAGTGCAATCTCATACCTACACAGGAAAAAATAAAACAGTGAAGTGGAAACCCCAGAAAAACTGCAGAAATTATGAGGCGTTTCTCAATTTACCTGTTTATTTGAAAACTACCTGGTGCAATCAGGTTTGTCTGTCTTTTTTTAGAGGGACTTTAGAAGCAGAAAGAATTTGCTGTCTGTTCTGATGATCCAATTATTTAAGTCTCCTACAAGAATAAAATTCCACATGCATAAAAAAACGGAACCAACAACATTTCATTGATTTTTTTTATTTGACACTCACATTACAAAATTTAGAAACCAGAGACAGTTCAGGCAAACTGTTAAAACACAGTATAAATTAGGTTTGTAATATATAAATTCTATACATAAGTAAATTAGCTTGAACATGACTGACAAAATGGGTCCATAACAATCTCACCACAGCTGTATAAAAAGGCATTGGAGTGGGGTGGATACTATAATCATGAATGTAGGTTAAGACATTTTCCACAAACAGCTATAAAGCGTACAAATGACCATGCTATTTTTGCAGTGTTTATGCAGGGTATAGTATGCACATTACCATGAAAATTATGTAAGGTCTATGTACAGTCACAAAATCATGATTCCTATTTAACAAAAGGTGTTACTGGGATACCTATTTGACCTGAATATGAAGGAACTTGGGTTTAAAACAACAACAACAACAAACAAAGAAATAAATTGCAGGAAAAAACACAGCTACTCAGTACCCGTGCTCAGGTGATCAGGAGACACTTGCATCTTTAATACCATATTTCTTTCAATGCCCAGTTTGGTTCTTGCTTTATAAAAATATCTATCACAACATAGTGCCCAGTTTTCCAAGCACAGTTGCGCAGGGAGTAAAAACAGAGTTTTGATAACACCACTGGTAAAATTTGGTAGACATTTGGAATGTAGAGTAATGCTTTTGAATCCATTTAGGAGCCAGCAGTAGCAGATGCTTTCACATTTCATAAAACTTGCTAAAAGTGCAACAACTCTTAAATCGGATTTCTGTCCTATGCACATTGAATGCTCATACTTTTTAAGATTCATGGCATAGATCCCAGTGTTCTGAACCCTGGACACTGATTTATTTTCCATATTTGTGACACCAGCAGTTTCACTCTTTTTTTTACAGACTACCTCCTAGGGGAAGTTACTAATTGCACATGTCTGTGTAAGAATCATATCTTTAAAAGCTTCCTTTAATTTAATAGCACTGAGCTTGTCCCTTTCACTGAATGTGAAGAGTTAATGAGATAAGCAAAGAAATACTGAACTGTAACAAGTCATCCCAGTACAAGATCCAATACATCCTATTGCCAGATACAGGCCATAGAAATCTGAGAGAAAAGCATACTGTAAACTTTAAGCAGGCTTGGTCTGCTAGGAAAACACATAGGAGCCCATATTCCTCAGCTACCCAGGCTACACCCCCAAACTCAGACTTATCCACGTCAAACTCCAGAGAGCCATTATACGGTTAGTCATTCCAGGAAGACAGGAACATTAAAAGGTGCTCATTATAGGATTGACACAGTATTGGTCAGATACAGCTAGCTGATAGGGTTACAGTTATCTGGAAAGTACCAGTGCTCCAGTACTTTCTGTAGTGAACTGGGTTTAGATGGCAGCCCACGGTGCCTTGAAGTGAGGTTGGCTAATTCAAATATTTGACTTACAGGATGTTTGAGCTTGTGAATCCAGAGTCTTCCCCCCTTCAGCAAGGCCTGGGAGCTTCACAGAAGTAGGAAGGTTTCCTGCTGCTGCAACAGTAGCCTGTGCTGGCTGTTTGATATAGCAGGCGATGCTCTGAAGGGAGACCTAACCCTGGTCTTTTGGGCTGAGGGCACTAGGGTATGATTACAGAGCCTGCTTATGCCACAGGAGGATACGAAACGTCTACTGAAGTTTTGGAAGAGCTGCTTGTTAGTCATAAGCCCTCCTCAACAGAGGCAAAGGCATCCAGGAGGAAGTTAGCAGCTTTTCTAGGCTCACCCAGATTTCTTCAATTTGCAGGGCAACAATCTGAGTCTGTCCACAATGGCAGAAGGGGAGCACAGATGGGAGTAAGACTGACTCAAACGGAATTCATGGTTGAGAGGAGCAGCCAGACAACAAGAAAAGTCCCGGCAGTTTTTAATTGGTCTGGCTATTTGCTTAGGGTGACCGTACGTCCCCTTTTGGCCGGGACAGTCCCTTTTTTAAGCCCTGTTCCAGCCGTCCTGACATTTTTTGACAAAAGTGGGCATTTGTCCTGTTTGCTCTTGCCAACTGATCAAGTTGGCAAGAGCAAACAGCCCTGTGCGGGGGAGCAGGCAGGGCTTGAGCGAGCAGCGACGCCAGCCTCAGACTTGCGGGGGGGCAAAGGGGGACAGGCATGGCTCGGGTGAGCAGCAACGCTAGCCCCAGCCTCGCGGGGAGAGGGGGGGAGGAGAGGGATGGGCAGGCAGGGCTCGGGCAAGCAGTGACCCCAGCCCCGTGCAGGGAGGGGGTCAGTGTTCGTGCGAGCAGCTCGGGCCAGCCCTGTGTAGGGGGAGGGTGGGCTTGGGCTAGCCGCACGCAGTGTTCCGTTTTCCCTTTGGGAAACATGGTCACCCTACTATTGCTTCACATTGAATCGAAAAGGTCCCCTTCCCAAAATATCTGTGTTTTATTGGAGACTAATACTCCTGAGATACTGGTCAGTAAAGTTATTGAGGATCATTGTTAAAGGCCAGTTTGCGCAGTGAGTAACACTCAAGTATTTGTCTCATACTTGAATACCAATTCTCTCTGCTCCTGGGGAGGTGAGATACTTGAAAGTTCTGTTACATTTGTCCTACTTAGCTGCCTAGAAAATGGAATCTATGAATCTGTTTCACCAAGGCCTAATGCCATGTGCTCTCCGGTTTGCCCATCTCCAATGGTTCTATAAACTGGTTGTATGATGGCTTTTGGTGTATCCTTTTTTCATCCTCATGTTGGATGAAATCCATCCCGGTGCAGAGGACCAGCCCAAGGTTTATGCACCACTTGAATCCCATTCTAGCCCTCATGCCGAGGATGCCAGGGAGAATTTCACCCACTGTCTGTTGGAAACTTACAAGAAAGTAACTGCTAAGAACCAGAGTGAGAGCCACTCGGCAGACTCACTTCTACTGCAAAATCCACCTTCTTTGATGTAGCTATTCTTAAATACTAGTTATTGAATTAAATTAACTAAAAAGAAACAACAAAGCAGGAGTAAATAATTTATCAGCCCTTTTCAGTACCTGTAGGCCTACAGCCTGTCTCTCTGATACCTTACACCTTGGGTAGTCATTTTCGCCTCTGCACACAGTGCATGCAAATCATTCCCCATCTGATCTGGTAGCCTCTGACATCCCTGTTACACAAGTGTAAATGACAATACAAGGTGCAATGCCGTGCAGACTCACACTCTTAAGTGTATTCAGTCCGTCGCTGACATTTTGAAATACACATGAAGATGCTGGAGGAAGACACATTAAAAAAAAAAAAAGAATTAGTAGCTGGATGAGTGCTTTGTTTTCCACACAACAGTGAAATAAGTAAATGCACAATTGAATATCAGCCTGCAAGAACGTTGCCATAAAAAAGGATAACGTGATTACTGCTCCTTTTGCTCAGCTCGTGGATTGGCTCTGTACAATGATGTTAACACCAGTATGGGAAAGGACTAGAAATATTGGGATACCACTTAAGGTGGTATAATTTCATCACAAAATACCCAAGTCTGACACAAAAGGCTTGGTACAGCTTTCACATTTTGCTGCATACTCGTCTCTCTGCGTGTGCCTAGCTGCCACTGACATTAATGGGAGCTGTGTATGCTCAGATTTATATAACCCCTTAGCTAGGGTTGACATTTCCATTCTGCAGCAACACAATGAAGTATGAAAGTTGGCAACACGACACCATCAAGGCATTTCTCGATTTTTAAAGTAGTTGTTTTGGCTTGCTGTTTAGAAGACATCACGGAAACTTGGACTAAAAATCTGTCTCTTAGACAAGCACAAAATTCTCCTCCATAGATTAAAATCCCCTCTACAACTTCCCAGTTCACAGAGTTTCCTCAGAATTATTCTACTGGGAGAGGAAATGTGATCTGCCTCCATGCAAAACTGCCAGGAGGGTCATCCCCTAAACCAGGGTATGTCCCAAGAACCAAATGGATCTTAGGAAACCTAGAGAAACCAGGTTCAGCTACATGGAGACCTATTGGGTCTGCACTGCTTCCTGGTCATGATCCGGGATCCTGGTTTTTCGTGATAAACTCCCCCAAATTCTCCAATAAAAAAACCATAAAAATCTGCATTTTCCCATTAAAATGAAAAGCTGCACTTTAGTTTCCCTAGCGACAATATATATGTATCAGTTGAACACAATGTTTTATTGAAATATAGTAGACCCCTCTTTAGCCGGGCCTCCATTATCTGGCTTTCTGTGTTAACCGAACCACCAGCTACCCAGGGCTAACCACCTGAGCCCTGCTGCTGTCAGCCCTGGGTGGTTGGTGGATCAACTAACACAGAGAGCTGGATAATGAAGGTTCAGATAAATGGGATTCTACTGTATGTAAATTTAAGATGCATTCAAAAATCAAGCAAAATGAGGGGGAGGCTGCACACATTGAATAAGTGACAGTGGTACGTTCAGTAAAATGTCATTAATAGTTAATATACATATTTTTTCCCATAAAATGTAAAAACGAATGATTCTCTATAAAAATGCAAATTTGGTGTTTTTCTGGGGCGAACGGATTTCTAGGATCCCTGGTCATGATTCCATGCTTCCTTGCCAGCCATTGTCCTCACCACTGAGGGAGCAGGGAATTCCACTCAGCAGAGAATCCTCACATGGTTAAAGAAGGTTAATGACAAAGAGAGGGGTTGCTCCTGCACACTGGGTTACTTCCAGCCCATCCCTTCCTGACCTGGGAAGCCCAATCCTCGTACACACATGGAGAAACTTGAACAGGTACTATTGCAGGGGAGCAAGTATGCACTCTTTCCTCACCCTTCTTCCCAGACCCATGATCTGGGGCCCTAGTGCTCACAGAAGGAGGAGGAGATGACTAGACTCCAAGTTATGAAGATCAGTGTGCAGAGCTGTGATTGTAGGGTCACGGTTGCTCATGAGTGTTGGGCTTTAATTGCCTCTTTATAGGAAACAGATCTCTGATTTGCTTTCAAACCCCAAAACACTTAGGACCAAATTCTGCCTTTAGATGCATGTGGGAGGCATCATCTGATGTCAATGGAAGCTGCATGTCCACAACCAAAGGCAGAATTAAAAAAAGCCATAAAAAGCACAAAGACAGGAAGAGCTTTTGGTCCAGTTTTAAACTGACGAGCACTGACCAATTGTCTTTTACCTTTTTCCTTCTTATTTCCTAAACCTGTCATGAGAAAAGAATCAGATTCAAAATCAAAGGGTTTTGGTCTTCCAATTAAAGATACTCCTTAGACAGTATTTATAGCTTCTGCCAGTTTGAATAGAGAAAAAAGTTTTTAAAGCACAAAGGCCAAATTCTAATCTCAGATGTATAAATGAACTCAAGCCAATTTCAGCCCTAGTCTAAGCTGCTGTAACTCCAATGAAGTCAATGAAAGTTCACGCGAAGGCCAAATTTTGACCTCTGGTAAGTACAACTGTGTATCCAAGGGCCAGGAGCGCTGCCAGCTTTTTTGCCGCACTAGGCGGCGGAAGGTCCCGCCCCCGAAATGCCACCCCCGACAGAGGCGGCGGAAGGTCCCGTCCCCGAAATACCACCGACGACCGGGGCGGCCGAAGATCCAGCCGCCGCGGTCACAGCCCCCCAAATGTTAGTGCCCTAGGCGACCGCCTAGGTCACCTAATGGGTTACGCCGGCCCTGCCGAGGGCAGCATCTGGTCCCAAGATAAGGGCCAATAACTACAACCTTTCACCATTATAATTTCTTCTCTATCAATGATTTTCAACAGCAAAATGTCAAGTAATTGTAGGTCTGATCCAAAGTCTGTTGATATGAATAGGAATTTTTCCATTGGCACGTCATTGTGCTTTGGATCAGGCCCTACGTGAATTTAAAACAAAGTAATTCTAAGGCTAGATTGCATTATCTTTGTACTCCTTTTACAATAATATGAATAGCAGTAATATCACCATCACTGCTGACAAGTAACCTAGATATTCAATAATCTGAGCTCCATTCCAAATGGTTTACAATCATGAGCAAAACAGTGCCCATGTTTTAAAAAAGTATACAATATATTTACAATAAAAACATGATAAAGGTACCAAGGGATGCGTAAGGGATTGGACTGATTTTAAGTGTGTGATTATCTTATCAGCAGATATTTTCAACTTGATAAACAAAATTTCTGCATTTTAAATTGCTTCTCAATTTGAAGTGCATCTTTAGTGCTGCTCTGAACCAACTGTCCATTTTTAGCTAGGTAACATGATTGAAGCTGGTTTGGAATTTAGGGCATGATTTTGTGACATGCTAAGCGTCTTTTGCAAGGTGCTAAGCATTCTTATCACACTGACTTTGACACAAGCAAAAGCCTCTCAGTATGCCCCTTTGTTTTTCCTACGCTCTACATAAGGCCGCAAAGTTGCAGGCCTGAGACCTTAGGAAGTAAAAGTATGACTTCTCCTACCACTATAATTCATAGATTATTAGGGTTGGAAGGGACCTCAGGAGATCATCCAGTCCAACCCCCTGCTCAAAGCAGGATCAATCCCCAACTAAATCCTCAAATGATCCCCTCAAGGATTGAACTCATAACCCTGGGTTTAGCAAACCAATGCTCAAACCACTGAGCTATCCCTCCACCCAAAGACCCAGATGAACTATTGTTGTTTGTTTACTTTTTTAGACTACTGCAGTCACAGCAGAGAAGTTATACTAATGTTTAATATTTCCACATTTTACTAGATTGGGCGTTTTCTTCACTACAAGTAACGCTACTGAAGTACAGGTCTAGTCTGGCTTTATTCTTCAATGTAGAATCTCCATACGGAGTTTTCCCAAATGCAAATCCATTGAAAATAATGGAATTAGAAAGCCATGAGAATGACTATAAGTGAATTAGTCTAGAAATCTCTATGCTTTACAAAAGCCTCAATGCCTGGTGCTCACTTTCTTGTCGTTTTGAAGAGTTCTTCACCTGTCAGTAATGGGAAACTATTGGAAATTATTTTTTATTATTTTATTGCTGATATAAAATTATTAGAAAACTTTAGGGAGACGTCCATCCCCAAACTGTTAATGGAATCTTCTGTTGCTATTGTCCCGTTACTTGTCAAACCGGTGAATGAAGCAAGGCCATAATGCTCTCATCTATTATGGGAATTTATTCCTTGGTTGAGCCATGCATAAATCACAGATGTAATCGACAAATTTAGGGCCTTCCCCTGCTCCGGCTGAATCCTGTGAGAGTTTTGCCATTCATGTCAATGAGGGCAGGGTAGGATTTTTAAAGCCTGCAGGCTGCTGAGTGCCTTCATCTCCCACTGAAGTGACCTTGCAGGAAGCAGTCAGCCTCTCTCAGCTGCCAACCTTGAGGGCCAACTTTTACAAAGTGCTCTGTGCCTCATGTGAAGCACGGCTTGTCCTCAATGTTCATTGAAGTCAATGGGAGCTCTGGACACTCAGCATCTCTGCAAAACAGACCACTTAAACAGGCGCCTGCATATGGATTTAGGGGCCAAATTTTTAAAGGTATTTAGATGCCTAAAGATACAAATAGGCACCTAATGGGATTTTCAAAAGCATGTGGGGACCTAACTCCAATTAATTTAAATGGGATTTAGACAGCTCAGTTCTTTTGAAAATACCACTAGCCGTCCAAATGCATCTTTAGGTGCCTAAATACTTTTGTAGATTTGGCCCTTAGGTGCCTAACTTTAATCACCAGGTTTGAAAGTTTTGACTAAACTATTGATCCCAACAAGGATCTCCTGAGGCTTAATTCAATAGATTTTGGAAAGTTCTTTGAGTTCTTGGAATGTGTCGTGGGAGTGAAAAGTATTATTAATTATTATTATTAGAAAAATAATGGTTTTAGTTCATATCTTTGGAGGGCTAGAATCTCAGTTATCCTAGTATCAGAGGGGTAGCCGTGTTAGTCTGTATCCACACAAAAACCTCCTCATTGTTTCAGCCTCCTTCTGACTGTTCAAGAACAAATAATAATTTCCACTTTAAAAAGCAGATCCAATGATGCTGCAGTTCAAGACAATAAAAGGAGACCATTAGCACAATGAAGTCATAATATGCCTGTTATAAAGATATATACAGTAAGGAAAATGACCATTCAGAGAGTACACATAAGCCTTAGAATTGTTATTAATATGTATATGATGATTGCCCTGGATTTGGTTGGTATTTAACAGGTTTCTAATGTCATCATTTTTGGAAATGGTTCCATTTCAGTAGCTGTCATTTCTAAATTTTGGTTTGTAAACCACTTCTCTGACTATTTTTACACTCGCATACAAAAAACCTATGAACAGCATCAAAACAACACTGGTTCCCAGGCTGAAATGATTCTGCATCCTCCCTGCAGTTAGCCGCTTTGGGCAAAAGCTTGAGTAAACAGAGGAACACTACAGCAAACTCAATCTCTGACGGACAAAAGGAAAGGGAGAACCTTGGTCCCTCCACTGAGAATGCCCTGCCTCTAGCCCATATGTATTCAGATCCAGGAACTATTAGAAAAGCAGTCCAGCCGACGTCAAACCTCATGACAGAGCATAGGGAGAGCGGTGGTCTCTCAGGTGGCCATGACCAATACCCTACAGGCCTTTAACAGATCACAATCAACACCCTGAATTGCACCCCAGAAGCCAGTGTAGCATTATGGGAACAAGAGCAGTATATACCCTACGGATAACAATTGAAACAGGCAGTTGCATCCTATACCAGATGAAGCTTCTGAGTGGTTCAAGGGCAGCCCAATGAGGGAGCACCTTGCAACAACACACTCAGGTACAGGTTACTATGGCGAGGACTGCAGTGCGAAGCAATGGCTATAACTCTCCGGCTAAAGCCAGACACAGACGAGTTTCTAATGAGCCTTGTTTTTTTTTTAAACCCAGCAGCAGTTCTGATAAGTTATGCACATGATTCTTCGCTCTTTACTGAAGGAAAGTTACCATTGACTTCAATGTAGAACCGAGCTCTTTATGTTGGTCAGAAAAAAAAAAGACTGGGACAGCTAAAGTGCCAACACTGAGCCTGGAATTAAAGGAGGAGTTCAGTATAATGTGGCATTTTTTATTTCTGTTATGCTTTTGCATGGTTCTTTTTTCAAACCTGGCCCCTGCTCACAAACAGTACCATGGGTCTGCTCATGGGAGTGAAATAGGTACAGTCTTCTAGTTTGCTTTGCTCTCGTTTTAGAGTTCTGTTTTGCACCCGGTATAAGCCCAATTCATTTTTAGTCATTTAATGTTTATATTACTGTAGCACCCTGATTTCTGCAAACACAAAGGTAGATGCGGTCCCCACTCCAAACAGCACATCATCTCCATGGAAGAAAAGTGGGGAGTACGGTTCAGCACATAAAAAGTCAGAATAAAAATGGGGTGTTGCTAAGTCTTTACTCTAGTGCAGTGGTTCTCAAACTAGGGCCGCCGCTTGTTCAGGGAAAGCCCCTGGTGGGCCGGGCCGGTTTGTTTACCTGCCGCGTCCGCAGGTTCGGCCGATCGCGGCTCCCACTGGCCGCGGTTCGCCGCTCCAGGCCAATGGGGGCTGCGGGATGCAGCGCAGGCTGAGGGATGTGCTGGCCGCCCTTCCTGCAGCTCCCATTGGCCTGGAGCGGCGAACCGCAGCCAGTGGGAGTCGCGATCAGCCGAACCTGCGGACGCGACAGGTAAACAAACTGGCCTGGCCCGCCAGGGGCTTTCCCTGAACAAGCGGCGGCCCTAGTTTGAGAACCACTGCTCTAGTGCATTGGTACATAGGGTGAAAACTCTTCATCTCTCAAATGCACTGTTGAGTCCACAAATCTAGGCTGCTCTTCCTCCCCCGCCCCGCTCCCTGTGTCCCAATATCGTGTTGCACTGGAACCAAAGCTGAAGTGAGGAGACAAAACAAACCCAATGAGTTTCCTCACACAATCACCTTCTATCACTTGTCAATAAGGTAAGGCGCTTTAAAAACACCTCTCTCAGCATCAACAGAATTAGGGAATAGATTACATACTTTAAACAGCGGTAAGTAGGACTCGGAGCCATTTGCTTCCCACAGCTTTCAGTTAAGCAGGACATCTGTATTTTGTCTCATCTTCAGCTCACGCCCCAGAGAAGTCTGCCAAGATTCACAGTAAGGAAGGCAAGAACAATTGGAGAAAGAAGAAATAACCAATGTTCACAGTTCAAATCATTCTATGTAAAAATTCTTGGGAGTTTGCATGATTTTTCATGCTGATGTGGTTTACATGAGTTTTTATCCACGGGCAGCTTATCTCTGCTGAAGTCAGTGCATTGTTCAACAAGGCAGGAGGCTGCTGATGTAAAATAAAATCCTTCTTTCCTTCCTTAGCAATTAACCAGATTGGTGCTGCATTTGACAGAATTTGATTTTACAATACTCAAAGGATTTGGCGAGCTGCTGTTTGAAGCACCTGCTTTTGAAATGTGCACACTGCGTCTTTAGTTTTCCAGTGAAGACCATTCTCTGTTGCAGCACCATGACTCTCCTTGCTCTTGTTTTGTTTCCCTCTGAGACAAGGTTACAGTGATACTGACATAGTTTTGGTATGGCCACAAATAATCTGTTGTCCTTCCTCTCTTGAGTAATTAGAAAAGCATAATTGTGCATACTGTAAGTCAATTCTGTTAATTTCAATGGATGAATCCAGTTCATCACATTAAGCAGTCCAAAAATAAAAAGGAAGAAAAAGGAAAACTAAATCCCAAATAGGCATCTTTGGAATCAGTAGTGCAAAATATTTTTGCTGATTTTTTTTCTTGTCGTACTGCAATAATCTGAGTCTTCAAGTCTTTCCCAAAATAGTAGACCTGCAAATTTGGAACATTATAATGATGAAGATGAAACAAAGAAGCATGCATAATCAGTGCTTTTTGGTTTTGGCTCATTCAGTATTATTTGTGAGGCTTTATTTTCATTGACACTAAAGCCCGTTTACATTGGTCCGGCAGTATAAAAGAGCCTTAAAGTGGATATAAATGACACTCTGGCAGTGTTTTACATCTACTCCCAGGCACCTTTACACAGCCAGAGCAGTGTAAATAAGAACTGGGCACTTTTTATTTACAATGTATAATTTATATTAGGACCATTGTTTTATCAGTCCAGTTACAGCTTTGCAGACTAGAGCCTTAAGCTGAGAACACCTTCAGCACAATCAACAAGACAACATTTTTGATGCCAGTTCCATTAAGAAATTTTCAAACTTCAGTCAAGTTTAATTCTTGACTATCAACGGAGTGCATGTATTGTAATTATGGTTTTATAAACTGAACTCTTACCTCAAGGATTTCCATCTCTCTTTTTCAATTTGGTTCTCCGGACTTTCACTTTCATAGGAAGCCAGATACAAACCTAATAAAAAATTGTTAGTCAAATATCATCAGGAACCCCAAATCCCTTTGCCTCCCCAAACTACAGTCATTCCCTGTGAGTTTTGCTGGTACATGTTATCTTCCTCATCTGTTGTCACTACTGTCCCACACAATAAACAGAATGTTTTTAAAAATCCAAGGGCAGTGAAGTGCCTAACTCTCACCGAAAGCCCGGGGTGCCAAGATCCCATTTGTGCCTTTGAAAACCTGCCCCCAATGCGTTATCAAAAAGTAAAAAATCAAGGATTGACAACTGAAGAGACAAATCCCCAGTCTTCTACATTAAATTAAGTTCACATAATTTAACACTGAATTTAATCCCCCCGCCTCCCCCCATTTTCATCTGCAACCTCTTCAAATTCCTTAAGAGACAAGGCATGTTAAACAAATAGCACACTAGGTAAGAATGAAAGTCCAGCAGCCAGAGTGAGAAAACGCCATGCAGAAATGACACCCTCATGACATACATAATCGTATAAACTGATCTAAGTTAATAGACCTTTTTTTGAAGAACCCTGAACTACAGGATGCATTTTATAGTGCAAAAATAAGGGTACGCATTAAAGATTCCATCTGTGTGAGCTGTTAGTGCATTACCATCTAGCTTGCTTTATGGACTTTTATAAGTAGGTCATAATTTGTATTCATGGACACTTTCGCATTACACCCGTTAGTGATGCTTTATTCTGTAATGCCACAGTCACCTTTGTATTTTATTCTGTGATATAATTCAGTAACGTTTTAATATTCAAGAGTTAGCCCACTATTACTCTGTATTGTGGCACGGAGAGCTTATTTGTTTTATTTGACCGGTCAGCGCTGTCTCTCTTTTACTCATGGCGGGTCTTTCTGCACTGCACTTTACCTTTGGCAGTAGGGGAGGCCACCTGTAGCCTGGCTTCTACTGAGGGCATCTCATGAAGCCGGCATGAATATGACCCTTTATGTGGGGGAGAGGGTCTGCAAGCAATTAGGGAGTTGAGGTCACCATGCAGCCTGAAAGCAGCCCTTTTGAGAGATCTACAACCCCCACTCCCCTACACATAGTACCCTAAGCACCACCTGAAGCCCCCATTCCCTCTCCTTTCCATACATATTGCTTTAATCACTTTAATTATTCCTTTTTGGCAGTCATTCCTCTTGGGATTGGAGCTTAATTTTCCTAGCTGTATTTTGACTTCTGATGTGGCCTATGAAGTAACAACTGTCTGGTGTGATTAACTTGGATGGCTGTAGAAAACTGCCCATAGAATCAAAAGGAAAAATAAACTCAAATGCAGCCTAGTTTATGGGAATGTAGCTGCTGTCACTTGATATGTCTGACATGATGTAACAGGATGCAACTGAAATAATCCCGTATGAAATGAAACTGTGTGACAAGCTAGACCCCAAATTGGAGGGGGTAAGAGAGGAGATGGGGAACACAGATGGGACAGGGACTAATTTCAGAACAGGAATCGGATCATATTTTAAAGTAATTACTATGGAAGATTTGTCTTAAAATACTTTAAAAAAATAAAGTGTTTCCTCATTGGAGTGAGGGACGTGAGTTGGACTCCCATAGCCTGGGGCTTTGGAGAACTTCTGATTGGAGAGCTGAAATTGTTGATTGGTAGGGAAAGGTAGCCCTGACTTCAGTCCCAGAACTGCTTTTGGCTAGAGGGTGACTGACATTCATGATCGTCCCTGTTGTGGTTGCATAGCCTCATTCCTTGGTTAGAGGTGCAGTACCATCGCAGTGACTTACTATAGGATGCCTGGCGGAGACGTGGTGGAAAAGTGGCACAACAATGACTTAATGGGCCAGAAGGTCATTTTCACAGTAGCACGCTGGATAGAGTGGTGATGAGCAAGTTAAGAGGCAGGAAGGCTAAAAAGGAGCAGCTTACAGTGGTCAAAGTGAGAGATCACCAGAGCACGAATAAGGGTTTTATCAGTGGTGATGGAGAAACAGTCACATTTATATTATTTTGAATGGTTAAAAAATATTTAGGGATTTCTTACCATCCTCAGTAAAGATGGGGGCTGTATGCAAGTAGTGGATGATGTTATGGTCTTGTTCAAATGGGCATTCCACTTGCTTCCATGTTATAAACTCGCCTACTTGTTTAGCCAGTTCCAGGAATTTCTGCAAATATTATAAAGTCCATTTAGTACAAGAACATCACATCACTGAAAGGATCACATCTGGGCAGAGGCTGCAGATTTCCTAAAGCAAACTGCACGGATATGCATTTGCAAAGGAACCCCATGAAATTCAGAAGGGAGCATTTTCTCAATAAGACTTCCCCTTGGTTTCCATACTGTGCTGAAAGGGGAAGAAGCAGGGCTGGGGTATCCTACATTCCATCTTCACATGAAATCCTGCTCTACTCTCAAGTAGAAATAAACAGTTTACCGTTTCCATGCATAAGGTTTGCTCAAGAACGGATGGCATAAAACTCAGTGCCATTCTGGGATGTGTCCCAAGTTTATTACATCTCAGCGTTTAGAATACAGCTTCGTACAAAATGCTTTACAGGAATATATCATATAATATTCATGCAATATATGATAGACGTGACAAATGCATTGTATCAAAAGTGGCGTGTGTGAGATGATGTAAAGTAGACCTCCCACCCCTTACACCTGTTCCACCAAGGCACAAGGATGCCTACGGTGTTCTGAGTTAAGCTGTGTCTACATTGCAAGCTAGGAGTGTAATCCCCCTGCGTGCATTCACATCCTCACAGACGCTCGAGGAGAGCTAGTGTAGCTGTGAAGGCATGGGCAGTGGCCAAGTACAAACACTGCTGAAAACGGTGGGTATGTACTCAGCGCAGCTTAGCCACGCTACCATGGCTACGCTACTCTCTATACTTGTGCTAGTCCTCACAAGCTACTGTGAGTATGTGTTTGCGAGCAGGGGGGTCACATCACTACCTTGTAGTGAAGAGAGAGGCCCTCTTACAGTCAGGCTCTAACTTACAACACCTTAAGCACCACTCGACACTCACAAGCAACAGGCTTGGCTCACTGTGTGGTGAAAGCCTTCTGCCACAATGCCTCTAAGGAAGGCAGAAACTTAGAGTAGGAAGCAAAAGAGAAAAGATGTTTTCAGATGAGATTCAGAGAGCACTTGAGAGTTGATGGAGCAAATTTTCTTCTTATTTATACAAGGGCAATTGTACAGAAGCTGCTTCGTCTCTGCATTTTCACAGAAGTTCAAGAATACAGCAGGGGTGATGCATAAGGCAATATTAAAAAGTGGAATGCATGCACATTGCATTCAGCATCCTGTCACATTAGTGCAACACCACCCTCTAGTGTATGGACTCAGAATTACTCAACTATTTATCTGCAGTGTAGTTGTAGCTGTGTTGGTCCCATGATATAGAGTGAGGTAATATCTTTTACTGGACCAACTTCTGTTGGTGGGAAAGACAAGCTTTCAAGCCAAACAGAGCACTTCAAGTCTGGGAAAGGAACTCTGTGTCATAGCAAAATGGACTGAGCAGAGACACTGGATTTATGCCTTGCTACAACTAAACCCCTCTTCTTGTTTTATGACTGCAGAGGTGTTAGGGGGCTATTCTATCTTAAATGGTCCCTTACAATATGTGCTAACTACTTATGCTGAACAATCTGGTCCACCTTGTATTTAGCTGTGATCCTGGGAGTTCCTTATTACCTCACCCACCTTGGCTCTCAAGTTAACTATTTGTGACTACTATCATCTGGTGTCTGGCCTACAGAGAGGACATGTCTTTCTACTGTGTATAATGGTGGTTAATGCAAATTCTCCTGTTGTGTAATCAGTAAAGGCTTCCAAGCAGAAGATCATGAGTTTTAATCCCAGGCCAAATGTGTGTGATTTACCTGATTAACATGGTGACTATAGATGAGGCCTTATAGAGTTCAAGCTGTATTCTTACATTTACATAACGTTTTCAATTGGTTGACAGCATTGTAACAGGGTATGCCACCTCCCAAGCTCCCCTTTGTGGCCTGAGGTTGTGGTGCAGGCCCCTGCCTCAGTTTCCCCCTCTTCAAAGGGCTCCTTAAATACACTCCACACAGGCTTTTTGTGGCAAAGCCACTCCTCCTTGGGTCTGAGTTTATTAACATAAAATAATCTCAAAATAAAACTCCAAGTCCCAAGTTAAAGTCCAACAAAAGTCCACACACACAAAAGTTTAATCCTGGGGAGATTCGGCACTGATGCAGGGGCGCAGAATTCATATGGCCTGCAGTTTTCTGTGCCCCCACAGGCAAAAAAAAATCTGCCGGGAGATACGTGCCTCTTCCCCGATAGCCCAGGCAGCACGTCAATTCCAGCATGCCTGGAGCAGCCTCAGAGACGGGGAGGGGGGTGGGGCTGGGCGTGCGTGCCTGTGTGGTCATCGTTGGGGAGGCGGGGCTGAGTATATGTGTGCGCCAACAAGCGAGAGAGAGAGAGAGAGAGAGAGACTCTCCCTCCCCCGGCTACTGCAGCTCATTGGCTTGTAAGGGTAGGGCTTTTTATTATGCACGAGGCAGGCTAGAGGCACAAATAAAGTTTCTCTTCCGACTCCCAGGCCTTCCTACCCAGGGGTAGGGTTGCCGATTTTGGTTGGATGTATTCCTGGAGGTTTCATCACATGATATAATCTTTAATTAAAGATTCATCTTTAATTCCTGGAGACTCCAGGACAATCCTAGAGGGTTGGCAACCTGAACCAGGAGCCTCTCCTGCTTTGGCAGGCCACTCCCAGGCCCTACCTGGCTGGAGTCTTCTCCTTCTTACACCCATGGAGTCTGTTCTCTCTGGCTCTCAGCCTTCTTCAGCCCTCTGGCTCTGGCTTCCAAGTCCAAACCCTGCTCCCTGGTCCAGGGTGTCCTGCGGGAGATTCCTGCTCACAGCAGCTCCTGTGCACTCTTGGCCCCAGCTTCCTCTGATTGTCTCTTAAACACCCACTGATCCCTGCCCAGGTGTGCCTACTTCATAACTATGGGCGTCTGGCCCCAGGCCTCTATCCCTTAAGGGGGCAAGCCACCCTGTTAAAACCTGCTTTGGCAAATCTCCCTCTTTTCTTAACCTATCAAATGAGAAAACGCTACAGTACTTGTATACAAAAGTATCAGGTACTGTACATTGCCTTGCTTATCTATGAATATATGATAAATATACTTCTCCTTTGTCTTTGAAAAATTCCCCTTTCCTTCGAGGCTGTTTGTATAATCAATTATGCTGCTGATACCAGCTAACCCACAGGACACAAGTTAGGATCTGCCACTCATTTGGCATTAGAAACTCCTTGGTTTTTTGATCTCTGAATGGAATGTTTTTCTCTCTCTATATGAATTCTTTTTAAGGGAATCCTGGGATTGGTTTGACCTTCAAGGAGGGTCACACAAGGTCATCCCTTTTGTAGGATCTAGTCTTTGTCGGACTGCACTGAAACGTGTGCAAATGGTCTCAGATAGTGCTATCAGGATGGAGTAGATAAAGACATTTGCAGATCTTACTTCAAAGTTGACGTGCCCATTCGGAAGGCGATTAGCACATCCTTCATTCAAAAAGTAAATGTCTTTGATCAATAGGCTGAAGAAAGGGATCACAATCTGTGAAGGGAATGACACAACGATTATCTCTGTGGCTCCATATTTTCACTGCAGGAAAGAAAAGTTCAGTCAGAAGGGGGGAAAAAGATTAACTTCCCAATGTACTGTTCTATTATAAAGCAATACAATGATAGCCAAGCACCAGGGAAGGAGGGTACAAAGGTATTTTCAATGATTTGGGGGATGGTTGCACCATTGAAATGAACAATCTGTGGGCACTATGGGCACAAAATGAAGCAATAATTACAACTAGTCTCCGATTCCTTCTTAATATTTCAGTGGCATCACTTTCCTGAGCAAAGATAAGACTCTTTTGTCTACAGAGTTGTTTTATAAGCCAATGGATTCACTGACAACAATTTAAAGATAGCCAGGAGCCAAAGAATACAATGAGGATGGAGAACCCTTGCTACAGATGCAGTTATGCTAACAATCACACCAAAATAAACAAACATGGAATAATAAAATCTTGTGACTCAGGGTGTGTCTCTGCATGGAGTTATTCTCCTGAATAATTCCAGGTGTGGACACTCTTATTTCAGAGTAAGAGTGCCACGTTCCTGTGTAGATAAGCCCAAAAGGGGCCAAAACTCTAATCTGAAAAGCAGAAGTTCTAATGACTCAGACGAAACAGGGTGATTTACACTGAACCTTTGGTAAAATGCTTTGCGACTAATGACACAGGGCCAGGTCTTCAGATGGCCTAGATCAGTATCGCTCCACTGACTTCCAATGGAGTAATGTGGATTTATACTGGCTGAGGATGTGATCCACAACCAGCAAAATTATGGCTTCCACTTTACTTCTCCTGATTGGAGAAAAGTAGTGTTTAGACCAGTGGTTCTCAACCGGGGGTATGTGTACCCTGGGGCTACACAGAGGTCTTCCAGACAATACATCAACTCATCTAGATATTTGCCTAGTTTTACAACAGGCTACATAAAAAGCACTAGTGAAGTCAGTACAAACTAAATTTTCATGCCGACAATGACTTGTTTATACTGCTCTATATACTATACACTGAAATGTAAGTACAATATTTATATTCTGTGGTAAAAATGAGAAAGTCAGCAATTTTTCAGTAATATTGTGCTGTGACACATTTGTATTTTTATGTCTGATTTTGTAAGCAAGTAGTTTTCAAGTGAGGTGAAACGTGGGTGTCCACAAGAAAAATCAGACTCCTGCACAGTAGTCTGGAAAGGTTGAGAGCCACTGGTTTAGCCCATAATCTGTCAGCATCACAAAATGTCATGGACTCTGGGGGCAACACTAATTCCTCCTAAAGACGCTGGTATGAAAAGCTATAGACTAAAAGGCAAAAGGACTGGTCTGGCACCAATTTTATCAAGGCCATGTGGAAAAAGGAGGCAGTGAAGAGAGTTGGAGAAAGAAAGGTGTTTGTTTTATTCCTGGTTTGGTGGAAATGAAGATGAAAAGTCAGAGACACTCCTGCGAAGGCTCAGTAAGGGCTATCCTAGGGAATACTGAAATTAAACACTTGGTACACCAAGAAATGTTGGTAGTAATCAGAGAAGCCTTTGAGCACTCAAAACAAGCACTGGGGATCATCTGGGGCAAACTGGAAGACACACTCAGATCCAAAGCCTTCCCTCTAACCAATATGATACACTATCATCTAGCTTTATTTTGTATAGTAGGGGCCTAATTCCACTTTAGTGTAAATCTTCTGAACTCAGTGGAGTTAGGTTACAGAAGAATTTGGCCTTACAAATTCTAAAGTTGGATTTAGGAATAGGGTCCTGAAGCCTTGAGCATCCTGGTAAGGTTATAGACTACAGTGGGCCTATCTCAAGGTGGGGTAAGGAGCTCTCATGACACCAGGGCCAAACCCAAATGCTGAGAGCTATGGGGCAGACCAGCCAGTGACGGAGCATCTTTTCAGCAAGGACATCAGTACCAGAGCCCAAGATTGTGTCTTCACTCTTGTTGTGCGGGTGGGCCATACTAGGGAAAGGCCACTCAAAGGGCTTGGTCCAGTGAGTCAGTACTAACCTTGTGAGCATCTTTGTAGCCGCCACGTCTGCAATTTAAGTAGCTGAGTATGGGCTTGATCACCGTGAATGGACATAAGAACGCGCCATGTGGGTTTCAGTATCCAAGTGGATCTACTGGCCAATTAGTAAATGAGCTGAACTATATCTTAAGTGAAAGTATAATAGCTTTGAGGAAATGCAAAGCTATGGGAATTGATGACAATGAAGCAATCATTTAGCTAAGTATTATTCAGTCTCATGCTGAACAGCAGCTGAAGTGGTATCTGAAGTGGAACTAGGGTAGAATGTCACCAGTGATTTTCCAGTCTACAGCCTTCACAATGTACCAATAGGGAGTGCAAGCACTTGATAGATACTAAAAAGGAAATGTAAGCAAGGACTCCCAAAACCAGAATGCTGCTCTTGTTATAAAAACAGAAACCACTTTCTGGTCCAACTGAGGTATTGCATCGAGTGAGCTGATGAAGGGATGCGTTCCCGCGAGTTTCTTTCTGTGAAGGTTATTGAGGATTTCTTGAATGTAAATGTAGTGCTCCCAAAGGAAGGCCAGACTGGTCTTCCTGGAGACTCCAGTACTATATCGAATCATAGAATGGATACAGTATGGGAAAGGGCACACTGAAAACTCCAACACATTGGACCTGATCCTACGAAGTGCCAATCAATTGCGAGTTGACGGTGCTTTTAGGATTGGTCCCATGGCTGGCTAATGAACCTGAAGCCTTCCCTACGGGGAGCAGCCCTGAGGGAAAGAGAGTTATTCAGTCTAGGGCAAGTCTGCTGAGGCTACCACTTCATGACAGTTGTGACAGTCTTTTTGTGATGTGGAAACGTGTCCACTAGAAATTGAAGTGAGTCACTTAGATCACCATCCAGAAGTGACCAAGATCACTAGTTCTCTTCACATAGGATTTTAATGGTTGCTCAAAGACCGAAAACCCCCAATAAATGTCCCCAATAAGAGTATATCACCCTGTGTGTTTTAGTTTCAGAATCTCTGTACTGAAAGCAGATACACTAGAGAGTTATATTTGTAAGGCGGGCTATTATCCAGCCACTTAACTAGCACAGACCTTGGGCTAGAGCCAGAAATTCACATTTCATTCCCTTTTGATTCCCCCCAAACCATCCAATCCACTCACACGCCCACAGAGAGGGAGAAAGACAATCGCTTCCTTCAGAAGGAACCAAGTTAATGAAATCAGACAAGCACTTCCCGGTGGTATCAGATAGCAACAACGTACACAGCATTACGCTGTACAGAGTCCAACATTTCAAAGCAATTTAGACAAACATCATTAACGCAAAATGGTGATTCCCTGTGGAATGACTTAACTCTGGGGAGGACACAGGTCAGCTGACCGCATACATGAAAGCGGAGTTAATTTCTCACAAACATGCTCCTTTGAACTCTGCACAGAATACAAACCCTTTATTGTCACGTGATCTGTCCCTCTACCCTGTGGGGGGCTTATTTCTATTAACTCTGAAATTAGCCACTGTCTCGTGTCACGGTTTGAAGGGCCGCATTAGCATACATTTATTTAAAGCCTACTCATTCCTAAGCAAATACAAAATACTCTAAATAAACCATTTATGCAGGGAGAAGATAGCTGGATCAATGTAACAAGAGACTCTGGGCTAACTTCCAGATTGAGCCTCCATGGGTGCGCTGAGAGGATGGAAGCAATAGGGTGCAGGAAGCACCTTTCCCTCACTACACACATACGAGAGCCAGGCAGAATGCTGACACTAGCACGCCCTGAAAGCAAGGTAAGGGGCGATGCCAGCACGCCGGATGGTGCTAGCACCAAAGGGTCCTGGTTAGCTGGGCTGGAGGCTGGGCAGCGTCCATGCCTTCAGCAGTAGAGTGCCTCCCCCAACCATGGCCAAGCTGCATCCCATCTCACTCCCATCTCACTCCATTGGGCCCTCTAGCTTCACTTCTGTCTAACTACGTGGAGGAGACAAGAGAAGAAAAATACAGTGCTAAAAAAAAAAAAGAAAAAGCACGGCACCGATGGAGTCTGGGGAGCCGCACGTTCAGTTCTTGGCCCAGCCACAAGCTTCCGGTGCGACCTTGGGCAAGTCGCTTCGTCTTTGTGTGCCTCCATTCCCCACCCATAAAATGAGGATAATAGCATTGCCCCGCCTCCCCGGGATGTTGTGAGGAGAAAGACATTAAAGGCTGTGAGGTGCTCAGATACTCTGGTTCTGGGGGCCAGAGACATACCTAAGACAGACAGAACAGCCAAAGATATTCCATACACCTAGGTAAAGTCAGAGGGAGACGCTAGAGAGCCATCCCATGCACTGATCGCAAAGCAGGAACAAGCGAAAATGCCAGAAAATTGGAAACCACTCCAAACAAGGCAGAATCCATGGTAGCCTATCCCAGCAGGCAGTTGGTCACTATCCCTTTCACAGTGGTTTTATTTATCTTTGGCACAAATGACACGGAGAACACAATGACCTGGAAAAACAGTAAGCACGGCCCAGATCCTGCCTCATCTTGCAAACTTGTGCCTCTGTATTACAAGGGTGCAGGAGGCAGCCACACTCATGCCATAGCTGGGCAGTGCTCCTATCTACCGTTCCCTAGCAAGCTAGCTGGAGGACTGGCTAACATGGGGTATGGTCTGAATGTGCCCTGGACCTCCTGCTCAGCTGCTATTGCTGTTTCCACAGGGCATGTTAGCAAGGACAGGATTTTGCCTCACATTTTCAAAGCTGCAACAGAAAAAAATTAGTGGCCAGGCCCGTCAATAGTAGCTGCTGCCCCACGTCACGTTCTTTGCGGCTCATTTCTGCTTTTTGCCAGCGCTCTTTTGGAATGCACGGCAAGTATGCACTCGATCGTGAGCAGCTCACGCGGCTGCTCAGACATCCTGAGTATCTGCAAGTCAAATCAGGCATTCAATTAAGGATCTAAGTTATTCATCTCAAATGCTCAGCTCTGAAAATCTACCTTCTGACTTAGTGTCAACCTTTCATTCATCACTTGACATTCAGCAAAGAATAAGGCTACAAACTAAATCCCAAACTCAACAGATCATGTAACTCAAAGTCCAGATTGTAGGGATTTTATTATTTCTTAAATCACTCCCAGAATTAATGTTTTTTAGACAACTAATCCAATGCAAAGGTGTCTAGGTAGGACCACATCCTGGACAAGGCAATGAGACCATTTGTATAAAGAAGGCAAATAAGATACAGTGGATAATGTAGGAATCGGTGACTATAAAAGGGAGAAAAGAGGATTATTGATGATTGGCTTGTATATGGACTCAGCTCATCCTGTCCAACCCCAGGTGACGTGGTCAGAGCAGACATCGCTCTTCTCTCTGAATACCTTCACTGGCTTCTTCTCCAATGCATCAATCTCTGTTGCTTTGCCTTTAAGACCCTTCACCAGCGAGCCCCACGTTGTCTATCAAACCTACTAACGTATCAAACTGTCAACTCCCCGTCTTCTCTCTCCCAGTGATGCCACTCTCTTGTCCCTCAGTCTCCTCTGCGCTTTCTCCCATGCCATCTGCTATTCATCGGACAAACTGTCCATCAAAATTCATAAACCTTTCCTTTTTAAACCCTCCTCAAAACCTCTCTGCGCCCTGATGCCAGGACCTATTTATCTAGGAACACTTTGGCTATTGACGTTGTTTATCTAGCGCCCTCCAGAATGTATCATTTTTTGCCCACTGCTCCCAAACAGAGGTTCTATACACAGCCTAGAGCAGTAAACATACTTATTCTGCAATGATTGGGAAAAAACATTATAAACATAGTCCAATTTGAAAACAAATTGGTTTCTGAGGTTCCAAGAGGTGAGCTTTGCTAAAAGACTGACAGAAAACCCTATAACACTTTCCATGGGCTGCGATCACATTCTGCTGAATTTTATCCAATGACAATACAACCAAATACCTTGACCAGGTACCTCGCTTATAACAAGGAATGAAATTAGGAAGATCTGGGGTCTAAATTTGTGCTGTGACATATCTGGGATTTTAATGTACCCAGCAATGCTAAGCCACTGAGCCTTATGCATGAACATTTTCTTAGGCTAATATGTTATGTGCACAAAGAAAAGAGAAGGTGGGTTTTTTCCTCAAGTAATATAGATTCCTATCAATCTACTAACCTCATTGTGCTTGGTCTTAACTAGGCATAGATAGGGATGTGGCAGAGAATTTCCACAGGAATTAAGGTAAAGTAATAAAACAGCAGGCTTGAATATATATGATTGTCACCAGAGGAATAGATTGCATAAGCATCTCAAAATGTCAGGTTCTAGATGAAGCATGTGTGAGCTTGTTCAAGGAATTTCTCTACTCTTCATTAATATCCAATTCATCAGCTCATCCCACAGCAGGGTATTGCTTTTCAGAACAACTCTGCATATTTCCCTTACAACAATTGCAGCCCGTGGACCAGATTCCGACCTCATTTCAGGGTAAACCTTGTGCAACTCCACTGGCTTCAGTGCAGTTACATCAGATTTGCACAGATGTGAGATCGGAATCTAGCCCAGTTCCTCTAACAATGAATATTCAATTTCACATTATGCTTATGAATGCAGCATCTGCTTCGCTGCACCCAGAGAGTTTCTCTCTATTTATAACAATGTGCTATCACAACATTTTTTAAAAACTGTTTTAACAAAATAAAAATTAGAGTGAATGGGGAAAAACAAAGAAAACCAGAAGAAATACAATGGAGCTCATAACACTCATAACAGATATAATCATAGCTGAAAAGAGGTGATAAGAAGAAAATAATTCTGAAATCACAATGCACTCATATTTAATTATCTTCAAGTTTCATTCACTCACAAACAAGGAATGTGTTATTCAAATGCATCTTCCTCTGGCAAATGCACATTGAGCATTAAAAACTTGGCGGGATTCTCTTTGATTCAGTTTGATTTAAAATTTGGGAAACCTTCCATCCTTTTCTTTCAGCACAGGAAATCTGGTCTTAGATACCAGGGGGCAGCTCTCACTTAGTGCAGTGGGAGCCACAAGTACTCCTGTTCTTTTTGAGTTAAATCTGGGTATCTGAGGGTAGAATTAGGCCCCAGGTTTGCTGTAAGTGTCAGACTTGCCAACAGTGCTTTGGGCAAGTCAGGGTCACCTACTGTTAACTAAGTGCCATTCAGTCATCTCTGAGTAGCAGCACCTTTTGCTCACCGTCTCAAATCAGCCACTACACAAGACGGGCTTGTCTACACAGGGAAACTGACTGGTCTAGCTAGAGCAGAATAACTATTGCACTGTAGCTGCACAGGTATAACTCCCCCACGTGGACCCTTTATTCTGGAATAGTTAACGCCGCTTCAAAGCTGGTCAGTTTCCCTCTGCAGACAAGCCCTAAGTGAATTTTCAAGGGATGTGGAGATGTATGTAATGATCAGGCAGAAGGGGCAGCAAAAGACCTATGGACCACTGCAGATTCACTTAAGTACTATTTTGAGGTTTGAAGTGGGATTTAAGTGGTACATAAGACTTGTGCTGGTGGTGATGGTGGGGTTCACCCGAAGTGCACACTGCAAATTCCAGTGATTCACCACCAGCTTTAATCATCCCCCATCCATTCAGAAATAAACAAGACCACAAGACGGGGACAGACCTACCTTCTCCCTGTTGCTGTGTGCAGTGAGGGATCGGTGGGCAGCCCCTCGCAACGCAGTTCTGTAGTTATAAAAATTACCAGTAGGGTCCATCTGATGCTAGGTGCAAAATGAGACAATTGCCGTGTATTTGATCAGAAAGGACTTGGATTCTTTTTTCTCATCAGAATTTAAAACCAAGTTGCAGAAATGGAGATCTGAATATGTACGGTCTAGGGATGGACAACTCGTCGTCATTTTCTTGTCACATTTATCTGGCTTAATGCTTATTTACCAAGGCATCCAGACGTGATTTTAGATTAATAGAGATCATCATAATGTGGCAGTGTGGGAGAGCTCAGCTAGCACTGAATGAACTCCCCAAATCCAGTCAGTCCATTCGGTAGGGGCTCAGCGTAAAACCTGAGATGGATTCTCTAAGAACAGTCTTTCCTTGGTTGTTCCAAAGTCGTGGGCAGAGGCCACACCTATATCCTCAGGAGATACATAATTCTACCTAATTCCCTATAAGTGCTGGCCATGGAAACAGCTAAAAACCTACATGTATAGATTGTGGTTGTTTGTATCTTTGATTTTTATATTAAAATCAGCACAATTTTATTTGAACAAGTTGGCATATATGGGGTAGATATCACAGCACCATTGTACATATTATATAGATATCAGGCCAAATTCTTGCTTCCCAATGGAAAAAAAAATGATGAATGCCTGAATAGGTGGTGCAAAATTATGCACCGTTTATCTTAGGCTAAATCTGGCTGGCATCAGGGTGAATCCCCTGCAGTAATGCGCTGGCACGTCTCCATAGAACACTGTAACGGCCCCCCACAAAAGCTACGTGTCCCTATGTGCCTTGCTTTCGCCACCTCTGAGGTGGAGTGATTCGCTTGGGTGCCGTACACAGAGCACTGCGGCACTATCGTGCAGTGGGAGTTTTGCCACTGACTTCACTGAGAGCAAGAGCAGGCTCATGAATGATCCTTTATAGAGGAGTTCATGCCGATTACACCCACTTTTTGGCACATTCCATTCACGCCTCCCTACTCTGCCCTGGTGAATGGAGGCAGAATTCAGGTGCTCCAGCTGCTCTCTGCATGATAGTTGTTTTACACCTTCTGTTGGTACATTTCTGCTCGCACGTGCCTCTCCAGAGAGATTTTGAACCCTAGTCTATGAAGATCCTCTCCTTCAGAGGTTCTCAACCTTTTTCTTTCGGAGGCCCCCCCAAACTCCACGGCCCACCTGTGCCACAATAACTGGTTTTCTGCATATAAAAGCCAGGGCCGGCATTAAGGGCTAGCAAGCAGGGCAACTGCCCTGGGCCCCATGCCACAGGGGGCCCTGTGAAGCTAAGTTGCTCATGGACCACACTTCAGCCTCAGGCAGCGAGGCTCCGGGCTCAGGCTTCAGCCCCATGCAAGTCTAACACTGGTTCTGCTTGGCAGACTCCCTGAAACCTGCTTGGGGGGCCTCGGACCACTGGTTGAGAACCACTGCTCTACTTAGTATTGTGCACCTGAATACATTTGAGTAATACAAATAACGAAGCTTCTTTTTTTACCTCGAGAATAAAAAATTTGGCTGTTTTCACTTTTGACCAGGTCTTCTTTAATCTGGAGACGGGACTCATGTTCATTCCAGCTAGGAGGAAATAAGAAGCGGGGGAAAACACTTAGGAGTGAGATGTGCTTTTTACAGCCATTATGACAAAGAGAAAAATTCTATTTTGAAGCATCTCCCATACTTACATATGATTGCCATCAGCGAATTAAAATTCCCGATGTTAAAGCACTCTCGGGCAACATCAATGAAGAACTCTATGACTTGTGCTCGCTGTTTCTTTTTCGCAGGCTGCAGATTAAATAAATAAATAGTCGCGACAAGCACATGCAAAACAGGCTTTGGTGCCCTACCCAGGAAAATCCTAACTTTACAGCTCTATCAGCTGAGTTTTTTTAAAAAAAGCCCAGCTATTGCCTAATTTTGTACAGCCGTTTGATTGACTGATTGGGGGGGAGGGACAGCTCAGTGGTTTGAGCATTGGCCTGCTAAACCCAGAGTTGTGAGTTCAATCCTTGAGGGAGCCATTTAGAGATCTGGGGCAAATATCTGTCTGGGGATTGGACCTGCTTTGAGCAGGGGGTTGGACTAGATGACCTCCTGAGGTCCCTTCCAACCCTGGTATTCTATGATTCTATGACTAATGACATTTGTGACTGGCAGTCTCCTGAATCAAAGCTTTCATGGGGCCAAAACCCTTTAACGGCTCATTCAACCATTGACCTGGCAGTGAAGCAGAAAGCCAGCCTCTAGAGACTACTGACTGCAGAGATAAACTGTCCAAATAGCTCTAAAGCTACAAGGTAAAAAAATTAATAGACACCTGGCCCCACTGAAATCTCTGGGAGTTTCGCCATTGACTTCAGTGAGGCCAGGATTTCGCCACTATACAACAACCGCACCTTCATTCTATGGAGGCTTTGTCTCATAATGTATTTAAAAAACCCTTTCTCCTGTCCTGAAAGTAAATTTACTGCTGATGAAAAAGTAACAGAAGTGGGGAGTGAACCCCAGATGAAATAGCACTGACAAGAACAGTGCAAGCTACCCCAAAATCTGCCTGCTAATTTCTGTCTGTCTGTTTTTCCTCTCGTCTGTCTCGGTTTCATATCACACTCATCACCACAGTATCTGAGCACTTGCCTCAGCCCTGACTTGGAAGAACTACATCCAAGGAGGAGACAAGCGTCCACGGGTCATTCAGTTTGGCCTTTCTATTGAGACTTTTCACGAGCATGCCAATCCGAGTTAATTTGGATGGTGGTTGTGGGTTTAGAGACCCAGGTCTACTGGTAACTAGATTGAGATCACCCTATTCTTTTCAACTAGGTCACCAAACGGTCAGCAGATGGTAACAATGTTCAGTCACCAACAACTCAATCTGTCAACCCTGGGGTGAAAGGTTCCGCGTTCCCTTCCCCTTCCCTCCACAACGCATCCTCCACATTTTTAAAACAGGTAAAACATTTGTGTGATTTACAGAATCCAAATTAAATAATATTGATAATAAAAATACTTTAAATGAGCATTAAATATAGATTACATGTGCAGTCATAGGCAGTGCATGAAAGAACCAAGTGAAAGGCCCAAACAATGACACAAAGATAACTTTGAGCCATGGCGCTGATGGTCATTGTCGTTCAGTTCCTCTTCAGTTTTGTACTGGGATGAGATTGCCCAGAGACAGGGCACTGAGACGGAAGAGGAAAGGTCCTAGGAGAGATTCTGGTGAGATTTTCATGGAGAATGAGGTGGTGAGCCACCTACCAAAAGAGATGCAGCACGAACAGCCAGAGAGGGAGGAGGGGAACCAAGACAGGATCACAAAAGCCAAGGCAGGCCAAGATTGCAGGAAGGGAAGTCTGATTTACAGATTCAAAGGCAGAAAAGAGGTCAAAGAAGATGCAGATGGAGTAAAAGACATACGAGATCTGTCCAGGAGGAGGACATTGGAGACCATGGTAAGAGCAGATGCAGGAGAGTGGAGAGGGCAGAGTCAGATCAGCAGAGATCCAGGATGCAGCCAGAGGAGAGGATTCAAGGCGACAGATGTAGACAGCATGTTCAATGAGTGTAGAGATGAAAGGGTGAAGGGAGATGGGGCAGTAGTTTGAGTGACAGGAGTGAGTCAAGGGGGCATTTTTTGAGCCTGGGGGACACCAGGACATGCTTGGATTGTGCAGGGAATAAGCCAGAAAAGACAGAGGGGTTAAGGTGAAGGGGTCAGAGTGGAGGCGAGAGAGGTCAAGTGACAGGGAGAAGGAGAAAAGGAATTTTGATGGGGAGAAGACAAGAAGAGGAGCGGGTAATGGAGAAAGAAGGTTACGGCAGTTCTTGTCTCTTCTCGATGAATGGAAGATTAGAGCAGGCTCATTTGGGATTTAGACACATTCAGAAAAGCATTCAGAAGACAGAAGACAAAGATTTTTCTGCTTTTCATTCTCCACTGGAATCTTTTTGAGTAAAAAAAATAGACTCTCATGGCATCATTCAGGTTATTTCTCCTGCAGAGTTCATTATTCTACAACTCCACATCTGCTACACACTCACAGCTTCAACAGAATGGGGTTTTTTTACTCACTGCATCAACAGACTCCCTCCTTTCCCACCTCCCTCTCTCCCGCCCCAGCTCTGTTTTGCTACATGTTTGTAATTTACGCGGGTGCTTCTGTGAGCACGTTATTAAAACGTATGTGAACAACTTAGCTGGGTCATGAAAAATATATCCCTGGGATTGCTTATTAATGTACCATCTCAGACTGGCACATCACGCATGTGATAAAACACTGCCACACATTTTCACTTACCATGCAAATTTCTGTTGCCACAAGATAGCAGAGTCTATTGAACCACTTCACATAGGCCTCAAGGTTACTAGTCTTTTTTTGCTCATTGAAACAAGACTGGGGGGAAAAAGAAAGGCATTGAATGACATAACTGTATTTTACTTAGATTTCTTGTTTGTTAAGATATATGCTACACAAAGGGAATGATTGTTGCCACTGTTTTGAAACAAATCTCTCTCACACACACATGCACACGTTGGTTTATGCATTAAGGATGGAGTTCAGAAAGTCAGTGGGTGGGTGGGTATTGGCAGATGTGTGGGGTTTAGCTGAGATTGTTGCTTTATGCAAATCAAATAAATGTATGAAGAACAGTCCCATTTTGCTTGCAACAAATGCTCCCCAATGCAATTTATGTTGATCCTTGTTCACTGGAATATTAACAGCCACGGTACTGCAGTATTTAAAGAGCAACGTCAATATAAATAAGACACGCACAACATTCCAGAACACATTCAGTTTGTTCCTTTGACTCCATGACTTCCCACAGCTCAGCAAATGCAATTGCCCACAGCATTTTCCTGGACAAGAAGACTCTCTAATTTGTTTAAGAGAAAGAAGGGTGTGCAAACGAAAAGACAGTTATAGCTCACCTCTTTTTGGAAAAAAATCATTTATTTATTTCTCTTATTCTCTTGTCTGTTTGGAATGTCTTCTCAGCTGACCTGGTTCTGTTTTGTAGGTTGCCTTGAAACAGGTCACTTGGATCCAAGGGAAACAATCAGCAAAAGGTATTACAAGAGGTATAATTCCCTATTTTTCAGAGTACAGTCTCTTTAGGCATGGGGACAGATCCTTAGCTAGAGTAAGCCGTCTTAGCTCCATTGACTTCAATGGATTTGTTGTCTTCAGTGGAGCGAAGACAGTTTACACCAGCTGAGGATCTATCCCTGAGATTTTGAAAATTCAAGTCTTAGAAATCCCAGCCATAATAAATTCTGGGAATTTCCTTTCTAGGACTCACAGCTCTCTATACATCTCTGATTTATCTGTACATCTATTAGCAGCCACTAGAGGGTATCGGTGGATACTGATTTTTTATTTTATTAAAGAGGATCATTTCCCACCTCAATGCAGTCTTAAGCAAATATGCGTAAGAAAGTCAACAGACAGTGCTTATCTATGGGAAGCAAATCTTGATGCATGCAGAGGGATCCGTTGAAGGCACTGGGACTACTCGCAGTATGTAAAGTTAAGCAAATGTCTAAGGGTATGTCTACACTACGGGATTAATCCGAATTTAGATAATTCGAATTTGGGAAACAGGTTGTATAAATTCGATTGTGCGCGGCCACACTAAGCACCTTAATTCGGTTTTTAACCACATTAATTCGGTGGTGTGCGGCCACACTACCCCATTAATTTAAACACAGTAATTCGGTGGTGTGCGGCCACACTAACCCTAATTCGAATTAACAAAATCGATTTAGGCGCTACTCCGCTCGTCTAGGTGGAGTACAGAAATCGATTTTAAGTGCCCTTTAATTCGAATTAACTGGCTCTGTAGTGTGGACGGGTGAAGGGTTAATACGGATTAACGCAGCTAAATCCGAATTAAAGTCGTAGTGTAGACCAGCCCTAAGTTGAGCAATGAGTCTTCACAGGAAGAGGGTGCCCAAGGTGATTCAAAAATAGAAAATCCTGATCTATGATTTTGGATGTAGAAGAGTTTAGAACTAGAAATCACTTTACTATACTTCCGGGAAATTCTTTGCAGGGCTGACATTTTATTTGTTTTAAAAGTAGAATATAAATACCAACGAATAAAAGAAATGAAACAAACAGAACCTATTAAAGGTGCCCCAAGAGTAAGCAGCTTTTTTGCTTTTGCAAAATTGTTTACAGTCATTGCTTTTGTTATTCCTGGGGGCAATTCTTTCCCCATATATCAATAAATCTCTCTAGGTCCTTCTGGAAAATTGGGCCTTTCGTTAAGAAACCCCGTGAGCACTCTCACTTTTGGGATTACAGGTACGATATCAGGTAGCTTAGGGAGCCTGACGTTTTTGTTTAAAGCCCACTTTTGCAAAACTTTACCATTAATAAAAATGTTTTCATTCATTCATTCATTCATTTATTCATTCATTCAAAAAAGAAGTAAACAAAACCCGGTTTGGGTGTAGATGAAGGCGTCCCCCTTCAGCGTTTGCAGCACAAGGCAGCTTGGGGCCAGTGCATAAGAACCAGTGGTCGCCACTGATTAGAAATTTACCAGACACACAGATTTTAGTAGAAGCTTTTCTTTATCTAAGCTTTATAAATAATATTTAGCACTTCTAGAACCTCTTCTAGCTGCCGGTATCAAAGCCCTTAATAAACATTCATTAATTAAGCCTCCCAAAGCCCCTGTGAGATAGGTACATTAAATATTATCCCCACTTAGCAGATAGGAAACAGGGGCAGAGAAAGGTTTTAGGGCTCCAACCAAAGCTCCCTTACGGGAAGGTCTCCAATCAGGGCTCTATAACCGGCTTTGCTCTCACGCCATGTAGGAGACAGAAAAGGGCAGGACACAGTGCACGGGGCACTGCCAGAGCCTACGCAGCCAGTGTAACATACAGCAGCCTTTAGGCCAGGGATGGGCAAACTTTTTGGCCTGAGGGCCGCGTCGGGTTTCATCAATTATATGGAGGGCCGGTTAGGGGAGGGGGTCGTGGCTCGGCCCCCACCTCCTATCTGCCCCCCTGGGACTCCTTCCCCATCCAACCCCCCCGTTCCCTGACGGCCCCTCTGGGACCCCTGCCCCATCAACACACCTCCGCTCCCTGTCCCCTGACCGCCCCCGGACCCCCACTGCCCCATCCACCCCCTCCTCTCATTCCTGACGGCCCTGCCGGGACCCCTGCCCCATCCAACCACCCCTTCTCCCTGTCCCCTGACTGCCCCCGGACCCCTGCCCCTGACTGCCCCCTGCCGCCCCATCCAACCCCTCCTCCTTCCTGACTGCCCCCCGGGACCCCTCCCCCATTTAACCCCCGTTTCCCCCTTGACCACCCCGACTCCTATCCACACCTCCGCCCCTTGACCACCACCCCGATCAGGCCGGGCTCTGTAGCTGTGCTGCCCCAGGAGCTCACAGCCCTGCCGCCCACAGCATTGCATTGCGCCGGCTGCAGGGGAGGGGGGACAGCCGGGGAGGGGCTGGGGGCGAACCTCCCGGGCCAGGAGCTCAGGGGCCGGGCAGGACGGTCCTGCGGGCTGGATGTGGCCTCTGCTTTAGGCTGTTCTAAATTTCACCTAGGGCCTCAGCTCAACCCAAGCTCAAGAGAGAGAAGCAAAGTGGCTTAGAGCCATCTTTTCCATCCCATCTCCTCTCCTCAGCCATGCTGAGTGTAAGCTCAGCACTGCTGAGGACTGAGCCCATAATTTGGTAGTGTCTCGTTACATGTGAAAATTTTCAGGCAGTTGTCACCTTATTCTCTAGAGCCTTATCCAGTGGGTGAAGACATTTCCTTCAACTCAGTCAATACTTCAGTGCAAGGTAAGGCTGTATTCCCTCTTTTCTCACTCTGGTATTAAGCACTGCAGCAAAGACTGGGGCTGTTATACAACAATACCTCAATGAGCGGATCAACGTTTAAAGAATATGTATAACCAATAGCTGTTTATTCCCTTTGTATTTATCTTGAAAAAAATCTCTTGAAAATTATCTTGGCCTATTGATACAATTCATTTGGATTCTCCACCAGGCCATTATCTGCACTTTTTTCACACTCTCTGGCCTTCATTCTGTAATCTGTCCCCTGTACCTGATGTTTCTTTGCATTTGCTTCTTATCCTTAATTACTCTTTGCATTTCATTGTTCCTCCACATTGGCTTTTTGTTTTAAACTCCAGCTATATTTAATGCTAGATGACATGCAAAGCCTTTAGGCATACATTAATTTATCGCTGAACCTTTCCTCTTTCCCCTCGGTCTTCTTTCCCTCTGTTGCTTCATCCAATTCAATTTCACTCATCGCCATGTTTCCCCCCCCTCTTCCAAAACTCACTCTGCTGAAATTCAGTGTCCTCATTTCATCCCTTTCTCTTTTTAATTTTACTTAGTAACCTGAATTTTTACTTGCACCTGTCCATTTTCAGTCATGTCCCTCTAGGTCAAGTTCTTATCCGGTAGTTGAAATCTCATCACAATTAGTTTCTTTACATCATAGACCCTTTTTATTTTTTGCCTATCCCACCATATTGAACACAACAGAAATGCCAATCACAGTGCATTGGTGTGGGGTGGTGCTGAACTTAGACGGGGATTTTCAATGACGCCTTCAGGAGTTTGGAAAGATTGAGAACCTCTTCCCTGACTACTGTACCTCTTTCAGGAGTCTGGTTTGTCTTGCGTACCCCAAATTTCATCTCACTTAAAAGCTACTTGCTTACAAAATCAGACATAAAAATACAAAAGTGTCACAGCACACTATTACTGAAAAATTGCTGACTTTCTCATTTTTATCATGTAATTATAAAATAAATCAGTTGGAATATAAATACTGTACTTGCATTTCAGTGTATAGTATATAGAGCAGTATAAATAAGTAGTTGTCTGTATGACATTTTAGTTTGTATTGACTTTGCTAGTGGTTTTTATGTAGCCTGTTGTAAAACTAGCAAATATCTAGATGCGTTGATTTACCTGCTGGAAGACCTCTGTGTACCCCCTGGGTACACGTACCCCTGGTTGAGAACCTCTGAATTAAGGGTACGTCTACACCATGGAGACTCTACCGACATAGTTACCTCGCCATTGCTATGCCAACAGAACCCCATAATGCAGATGACATTCCACTGATGGTAGGGTTTTCTGTAGGTGCAGGAACACACCTCCCCACACAACGGTAGCTACATCGATGGAAGCATTCTTCTGTTGACATAGCTGCATCTATAGTAGGAGTTAGGTCAGCACAGCTATGTTGGTCTGGGGGTTTTCATGCCCCTGACTGACGTCACTATGTCGACCTAACTTTTAATTGTAGAGCAGGCCTTAGGTGCCTAAGGGCTGGTCTACACTAGGTGGGGGGGATCGATCCAAGATACGCAACTTCAGCTACGCGAATAGCGTAGCTGAAGTCGAATATCTTGGATCGAATTACCTGGGGTCCAGATGGCGCGGGATCAATGGCCGCGGCTCCCCTGTCAACTGCGCTACCGCCGCTCGCTCTGGTGGAGTTCCGGAGTCGACGGTGAGCGCGTTTGGGGATCGATATATCGCGTCTTAATGATAAATCAATTGCTACCCGCCGATACGGCGGGTAGTGAAGACGTACCCTTAATTGCATCGCCTTTCAATGGAACTTGCACCTAACTCCTTTAGCCATCTTTGAAAAACCCCAGCCTCCTACACTATACCTATAGGAAAAACTTTAGTGAGGGTCAAATACGGCAACTGATCTCCTCTCAAAGCTCCCATTGATTCAATGGGAGTACGGCACACAGAATGGCCACAGGATAGAGTTAGTCAACAGTAGCCACTGGCTCCAAGATTGAAAAGCTCTGCTCTAGCTCCGAGAGCGATACTTGGAGAGCTATCAGGCCAAATTCAGTTCTGATCTAAGTGGGAACAACTCTTCCCCCATTCTTCTAAGTATACACTGGTCCCTCCACTCCATAAAGGGGTGACAAGGGGCTGCCACAGCTCAGCTGGGTAAGGCAAAGGCCATTGCCACTGGAACAGAAAACACAGAAACAAGCTGCAGTCTTTACAATAAAAGATCTGGGCTTTAGCCAAGCCCAGTGCTAAGAGCCTGATCCTGAGCTGAGCCCCCTCAACTCTCACTGAAGTCAATGGAAGTTGAGGGCCTCATGAAACCGACTTTGTCATTTTTTTGGTGTTGATATTCTCTTCTTCAGGTTGGGAGATGCACAGGCAGTGGCGGATTAGCCAATGGGCCAAGGGGGCCGGTGCCCAGGGGCCCCAGCCAATTAGGGCGGCCCCACGCCCTGACCCGCTCTGCTCGCCCAGCGCTCCAGCCAGGGTGCGGGGTCGGGGCGCAGGGGCTTGTGTTGCTCTGCCCGCCCTGCACTCCAGCAAGGGAGCAGGGTCGGGGTACGGGGGATTGCCCCGTTCCACCTGCCTTCCCGGCACTCCTGCCAGTGAGCAGGGCTAGCCTCCATGCCCCGACCTTGCTCCCTGACAGGAGTGCTGGGTAGAGGGGGCGGAGCAAGCCCCCGCGACCCGACCCCATTTCCCTGGTAGGAGCACCAGGGGGACTGCAGGTGGAAGGGCTGGGGAGGGGCCCCAACTTGCTCTGGCCCAGGACCCCACAAAACCCTAATCTGCCCTTGTGCATAGGAACACAGGACATAGCACTGGAAGGGACCTCCTGGGTCACTGAGTGCAGACCTCTGCTATTGCAAGCAACCTGCCCTATAACCCCAACTATTACAGGCAATCCCTATAATATAATACCCAGAGTGCGAGAAGACGGACAGGCAGATAGACAGACTCATGGGTGCACACCACATAGGTTTATCCTTTTAAATTTTCTTCTGGCCAGCATGGGACTACAACTATACCCAAGTAAGGGGCAGTTTAGTGTTTTAACTTGGTTATGGGATAGAGTCAGATCCCATCGATGCTCCAACTTTTCACTGTGTTGTAGTTGCTTTGGGAAAAGCAATGCAATACGCAGGTTCCCTGACTCAGTTCCAGTTGTAGATTAAAATGGGGCTTTAGCATTTTGCTGTCATTAAATCCTGGCAGAGACTTGTCGACAGAAGTTGCTAAATATCCTGCCGAAAATGTGATAATTTTTAGTCTATCTTCCCTGCATTGGCAAAACTTCCTTGGAGACAGGAGAGTTATGAGAGTTACCAAGGCCAGAAGAGAACTTCCAAATGATTCTGAATCTGGTTTAACTAGCTCAATTTTTGCCTATGCTGGTAACAGATGTCATTTCCCCAGTAATCGAAAGCCCTGGCAGTAATTTTTCCATTAAGAAAGTCTCCTTAAGACACTTCTAAGTACAATCGGGCACTTCTGTGATCACATATTTTTGCAGAATCTTTTACGTTGATTACTTTTACTGTTCGTGGAGTTCTGACACCAAAGCTCCTTTATGACTATGAAGGATGCTATTCGTTCTTATAGTACCAAGGCAGTAATTTCACCCAGTTCCACTCCCTCTGAAACCAAGGGTAAAATTCCTCTTGACTTCAATGAGAGCAGGATTGGGCCCACTACTACACCTATTACTTGGCCAGCCTGGAGATGTTATCTCTCCACTGGAGCTGCATTACAAATTATTTGAATGCCCATTATCTGGCCAACATTAAAAACAGATTATCTCCTCCTATTTCCAGCAATTAAGGGTGAAATT
>NW_020664980.1:11769668-11779210 GCF_002925995.2 Terrapene triunguis
TGTGTGTGTGTGTGTGTGTGTGTGTGTGTGTGTGTGTGTCCCAATGAACTCAACAGGAGCCCTCATGGGATGTTGACAGCAGGATTTGGCCTTATCTTGACGTGGGGTTTTTTTTTGGTAGTAGTAGTACGGAAACATTTCAAAACGATCACTCTGTGGCAGTGAAGTCATTTTCCTTATTGATGAAGCATCAGCAGCTCTGTCAATGAACTCACTCTGATCCAAACCCCACCGGAGTTAGTGGGAAGACTCCCATTGACTGCAGTGGGCTTTGGATCAGGCCCTAACGTCCCAATACTGCATGCCGTTCCCTACTGTCCCTTGGGCTCCAAGCTGTTATGTAACGAGAAGAAGATGATGATGATGATTACACTCACTCATAACAGACCAATTCATTAATATGGTACCTGGACACATTCTACAAGTGTTACAGATATGTTACAGACACGAGAACACACAGCTAGTGGCCTGAACACCACAGGGCTACATATCTAGTGGTCTCTAAAGGTGGCCAGTCTGAGGCTCAGACATATTTCCAGCAGGAGGGAATTTCAAAGGCAATGATCCACCAATGAGAATCTTGACCCTGAGCTCCATCCTCACTGCATCATTAGACTAAGGGCTTGTCTACACTACCACTTACGTTGATGTAAGTTACGTCCCTCAGGGTGTGAAAAAGCCACCCCCCAAGTGATGTAAGTTACATCAACTTAAAGGGGTGTCTACACCGTGCTTGTCGAGGATGTAGTGCAGTAGTGAAGACAAGCCCTAAGTGTGTGCACTGCCTGTAGCATGGCCCTAATCCACATATTCCTCAATCACAGTTAGTTTTACACTCTCACTCAAACCAGTTCATTTAGAACAAACCAAATAATTGCAGGAGAGACACTTTCCATGGTGACACATCCTACCTTGGTGCTGTCCAAAGAGTCTTTGTGTACAAACGCCTGCACAAATTCTTCAGGCCCAATGTGACTCAGCCTTTCCTTTTGGGAGACGGAGACAAAGAGAGAGAGCAAGAGTAATCCCCAGCATCTCTTATTATTGTCTTTGCAAGACTTTAGCTTTACTAGCCAAGTTCTGGCATCAAGTTGAAATGGGGCTTTAATGAAGTGCTATGCAGCCAGCAAGTTCCCCACTTTAACTTTGACAAAAACAATCAATATTATTGCAACAGAAACAGGGGAGCGATAAACAGGGGAGAATAAAATCATCTCACTACCTCCAGCCAACAGAATATAAATAGCTTGTGGTGGTGATAAACCACACTGAAGACCTGTCTGTATTGTTCATAAAACGGCGGGCTCATGAGCTGGAAGCCATTAGATCTGGGTTCTGTTCCTGGCTTTGCTGCTGACCTGCTGTGTAACTTTGGGCGAATCGCTGCCGCTCTCAGTGTCTCCATTTCCCTGCCCATAAAAGGGGGATAACCAATGCTTTGTGATCTCCAGTGATAAGTAAAAGCTAAGTACATATCGCTTTGGCCCTTACTACTACTGCGCTCGCTGAAGGGGACCAAAGGTACTGACTATATGCAAATGGAGGAAATATGGCAATGAAGATGCATGCACCTAGATACCCGGAGAGCATCATTCCAGTGTCAAAAATAAAAGTAAATAAAGTATCGAACTGACAGTTAAAGGACGAGGGATGTCCAACAGCTATAAAACTCTGGCACAGTTGCGGTTTCCCCCCACCCCCATCATGAGTAAGTGCCACTAAAATGGCAAGAGGCGTTACAGGTTAAAAAATAAGCTAGTGTTTGCGATCCTGCCTGCACAGGGTATCAGTTTAGCTCCCCAAAGAATCAGGCTCCCCGACACAAGCTCAAAGGGAGCATGGAGTAACATCTCCTGAAAGGTTTGCTTGGCATTAGCTCTACACGTTTGGTCGAAATGAGACGTTTCACAGGGTTTCGGAAAGGAATGACCATCGCAAACGATGAGTGCACCTGCCTTACAGCTAACAAAGCTTCTCCTTCTATGCTGGAGAGAGCTACTTCCTACTGCCCCGTAGCTTTGTCTCTGGGCTTGGACGTCTGTCAATACATTTCAAATGGATTGAGAAAACATAAAGTAAGAGGTGATATTTTACAGGGGTTGACATCAGCATCACAATGGATTATACCAAGGCTGGCTGCTACTAAGTTCTTAATGAACTGAGCCCTACGGGCCAAGTTCGGATCTTGGTTACACTCGTGCCGCTCCCTTTGACTTGCACATGTGCCCAAGGTCACACTTTATCCAATACAGGGAAGTAGGATAGAACATTAGTTACATTAGCTACCTCTTGTTATTATCATGCCAATGTGGCCTAGTGGGTAGAGCACCAGACTGGGTCTCCGGAGACCTGGGTTCTAGTCCGAGCTCTTCCGTTGGCCTGTTGGGTGACCTTGGGCAAGTCACTTCCTCTCTCTGTGCCTCAGTTTCCTCATCTGTAAAATGGAAATAATGATACTGACCTCCTTTGTAAAGCTCTTTGAGATCTACTGATAAAAAGCTCTATAGAAGAGTGTGGCAGCCAGGCTGGAACAGAACGGCCCTTGCCATGAGCTCAGCGTCAGCCTTCAAATGGTTAAACAATAAACTCAAAATCTGACTGTAGGTGCCTTTAATTATCCAACAAAAATAAATGGTAACTGCTTAGTCACAGTGTGTTATGCAAAGGCCCTGACCTGGCCCCAAGCTTGTGGACTAGTACAGTGATTCTCAACCAGGGGTCTGGGGCTCCCTGGTTTCAGGGGGTCCACCAAACATAGCTGGAGTTAGACTCCAGGGCAGAAAGCGGAAGCCCCACCATGCAGGACTGCAGCCCAGGGCCCTGAGCTCCAGCACCTGGGGCTGAAGCCTTGAGCAACTTAGTTTCGCAGTGCCCCTTGTGGCATGGCCCCCCCGGGCAATTGCCCTGCTTCCTACCCCTTAATGCCGGCTGTAGCATTTATATAGAGAAAAACAATAGTTGTGGTACAGTTGGGCCGTGAAGTTTCTGTAGCATGTTGTGGAGTGGGGGGAGGCTCAGAAAGAAAAAGGTTGAGAACCCCTGGACTAGTACACAGGCACCTCACTCCTGTCTCAGCCTCAGCAAGCACTGCCCGTCAGAGATACCAGGCAAGCCTCTTTAACTGGTCTGATGGCTCCTGATTGGTCGGTGTCTCTCCTGGCCCTTCTAGGCCTCTAGAAGACTAAATCTTGTTGGTAGTCTGGCCTGAGCAGGTTTTCCTGAAGCAGGGTGTATCAGGGAGCCGACACCTCCAGCAGAAGGCAGAGGTGGTCTACTAGACCCTGTCATAAAAAGCTAGTTATTAATTGTTATTATTATTCCATCAGGTTACGATATATTATGTGTGTAATTTTAAATTTTCAACAGGGCGTTAATTAAGCACCGAAGAACCACTGACTTTCAAGAGGAGTTCAGTTCCTGAAGCCCTCAGGCATTTTTGAAAATCCCACCTGATCTCAGTAACGAATTATTGGTGGGTAACTGAGCACCAAAGTGAACTCACTCAGCTCAATCTTGAGACCCTCACCTCAGGCACCTGCAAAGTCAATGAGTAAAGACTTCAGGGCTGGTCCTATAAGCAAAGCCCATGGCATTTCTCTGCTGCTCATAAGGAAATGTAGGTGACAGGGTAGCTCAGATTGCTGAAGAATAATCACCATCCTAACAGACTGCAAAGTAATTACTACACCTGGTGCAAGGAAGTAGGAGCAGACACAGTGGACCTCTGTTTATAGTGAAGCGGAACAAAAGCTGCAGATTGTTTCAATCCATCATTCTTTGTTCACTGCAGTCCCATCACAGGGGATCTCATCTTAGAGTCAAGCTGTTCCGTGGGGGGAAAAAACCCAAACCCTGCCACAAAAGGCTTCCGCAGTCTCTGGTGCTGTTTAGTTAGAGCTACAGAAAGCTAGGAGGGCCAAAGTCACATATGCTGAAAACCAACCTTTTGATTGGTGGATCCTATAGATGGATCCTATAATTCATGGGTTTTCTTCCAAGAGATTCCTCTTTGAGGAGTAGAATATGGCTGGCTGTGGGATTAGAAAGCTTTCAAGTTCCATAATATTCCCTCCAACCCTTCATCCCCACACGGTTTCATTTATTTTTTTTTAAAGTTATTTTCCATTCAGATGAACAGAGAAAAATACGCTTGGGGCTTCAGAAGTGAACAGTGCCCTCCCAGGCACCAGCAATGGGGAAGCTTAAGGGTATCAAGAGGTTTGAGGACAGATGCAGCGATGTGGAGCAGCAGTGAAGTTATGATACACCATCACATAATCTGATACCCAAATAAATCTGTTAGTCTTTCAGGTGCCACCAGACTCCTCGTTTTTTTTCCACATAATCTTTGCCTGGGGAGGTAGGAGACCCATGCAGTGGACTTGAAACTGCATGGGAGAGAAGGCTTCGTGTCACCCCACCACCTTGAAGAAACTGCCCGCGCCTCACCAGAAGAGGGAGCAACAATCATCAAAAGCCTGCTGAGGAGCGGATTGGGTGGGGAGGAGGGGGACGGTAGGACTGGGTGGGCGCACAGGTACCTGAAGTCTCATAAGTTCAGGTCTATGAAACTGAGAAAGGAAAAACACCAACAAACGAAGATGCTTGTGTAGCCGAGAACTGGGTTTGAGCAACGTAAAAGCTTGACTGTCGAACAACATTGGGATGATAGAGGTCAGCCATTCCACAGCACCTTCCATTCAAGGGGCTCAAAGCACTTTGCAAATGGAACTGAACTAAATTCACCGCGAAGCGGGGGAATATTATCATCCTCATTTCACAGCTGAGCAAACCGAGGGAAAGGAAGAGGCTAAGTGACTTGCGCATAGTCACAGGACGAAGCCGTGGCACATATCCTGCTTCTCAGTCCTCTGCTCTAATCCACTAACCATGCTGCCTCCTGCAGCATTGATACTGGGCTAACTATGCTGCAGCAGCAGAGGCATTTCACTTGGGTTTTGACGACACAGTTGCTGCTGGGCTTTAAAATGCCACCCTTGAATGCCACGTTAGGAATTGCACATGTGCTGCACTTACCAATTCCACATGTGTTAGCTGCTGCGCCAGAGTGTAGGGGTCACTACAGACGGTCAGGATTTCTCTCTGAATTGACGGCGGTTTACTTTTAAAGGCAACCAGCTTGTCAGAGACAGCAGCATTGATCTTGACTATTCCTTCCTGCCCATGGCTAAGGGTTGCAAGCTTCTGATTCAGGGTTTGCAAAAGCTGATTCATCCTTTTCCAGTAGGCCTGGAGAGGAAACAAAACAAAAACGAAGGAGGAGATAAACATACAAAAGCCACAGGTCTCGACAATGGTGTATTTTAAATTCAATTTTCCTACCCCAAAATATCCGTAAACTAGCACTAGGCTACCATCTGACTTTCACCAAGACGATTTCAGAAGGCCAGTCGACTTAATTATAGTTCTGCCCGCCAGCTCTGCACCACAGAATCAGCCTCCAGTCAGGTGTGCAGGCTAGCTGTGCTCCTTCGTGACAGCCCAACCCACTGACCAGTGCCACCGCAGACTGGCCAGCAAGGATGATAAAAGTTTCAGGAAAGAGAGGTGGAGCCACTAAAGTGAGCTGCTCTGGATTTCGACCAATTGTAACAGACAGCAGAAGCTGGCCCTTAATTTCCATTTAGTAGTTGCCATGCCAAGGACTATACTTCTTAGCGACGGCTTGTCATAATGAACTTGGCTAATGCTATTCATAGTTCTCTCCATCCCTCTGCTTTGCACAGCATCCCAGCACAGCGGGGCTTGCTGCTTGCAACGGATGGCCGTGTCCGGGAGAACGGAGCACTGCATAGCTGTGAGCAATTGGTACACAAATGGCTCATTTCTTTAAGCAAAGCTTATATTACTGTATTCCTATCGCAGCAACACACTCAGGAGGTAGAGTCATTCCTGGGAAGCCTATGCTCATGTCAGATGTGGCGCTACACATCATAGAGGAGCTGGGGGTCACGAAAGAGGGGCTGGAATGCTCTTGGAACGCACCCATGACTGACAGATGCAAATGCTGTAAAATGAAACACCTGGGAAATGGTCTGACGGATTCTCTAGATAGAGATTTTCATTTAATAAGGCCAGACCAGAATCGATGGGGTGAAACTCCCTGGGAGCCACTCAGCTTAACTGCATGGGCACCATGGGCACTTGGGGCACGGTTTGCAGGCTGGCTTATTAGCAACTGTGCTACAGTGAGATGCTTAGCTGGTTGCTTTTAAGGAGAACTCCCTACTCCTCATCCAAATGGAGAGAATTTAGCCTACATGTATTTAATATGTAACTGAGCTAACACAATGCAGCTCTCTTTGTCCCCCTCTCTGGCAAAGCTAGGTATAGCAGTTTGAGTCTGCAATTGCCTCTGAGCTTTCATCCTTTAGTTTAAGCAGTAAAACCGTGAGTTTCTAGATAGAGAGGCCCTGGGTTCAATCCTGCAGCTGATTCATCCAAGGCGGTCGCTACATAAACATGAACTGGGATCATGAGCACGGCTTTGCAGTTCACTAGCAACTTCCTTATAGCACTACACTGTAACCACCGGCAAACCTCCCACACACATTGTAAGAACACCTGACATAGCAGTTTCCCCTTGGAAGAGACACAATCCATGTTTTGTACTGCTGGCGCTCAATACCTCGGGGGCCAGGCTCAGTGGGTGTGGTCCATGCGCGCGTTACTTCAAGGAATAAAACAAGGTGCTTACATCCACTCTGCTTTCACTACAGTCAAGGTGAGAGGCTGCAAATCCCTAGTACATCTACAGCGCCTCAACACCCGCCATAAGGCTCATCATTTTTCTGGCAGTTAACGGCTTTTCTAATAGAAGGAATGAGATACTGAGTTTGCTCATTCTGCTCATGTGAGTAGCCTGCATCATTCAATGGACTGCAGCAAGTCAGGTAAACAGGATTTGGCTTTACTGTTCCTTAATCAGTAGCTGGGGAGCATGGATCAGCGTTCACATCGCTCCCCCCATCAGTACCCAGCCCAGGCCGGGGAAGCTAATGATCCAACCAGCAGACCAAATTCGGTGATGACTCCTGGTCACGTGCCACCTGAGGGCTCTTGCGCATACGCTAAGAAAAATCAGTAGCTGATGAGCCCAGTATACCGGGAAGACCTTGAGAGGTGGGTAGGTAACTCTTGGAAATCGCTGGACACGCATTCTATTTCGAAATAACCCTGCTTAGGTATCACTGGATTTTTTGCCTCTCTCTTCATTCTTTGGCCTTGTTTACGCTACAAAGTTTTGTCTGCAAAAGTTATGCTGCGTTAGGCGATGTCTATACTGGCAATTGAGCGACAAAACTTTCGTCATTCAGAGGTGCCAGCCTCCCCCGGCCCCCGAAAGACAAAAGTTTTGCTGCGGCAAGCGTCAGTGTGAACACCGTGAACACCGCTCATTGGGGGTGGAAGTATTTTGCCGGCACAAGCAGCGGCTACACTGCCTGACTTTTAGCGACATGGCTGTGTCGACTCAGCTGTGTCGCTAAAAACTGTGTAGCGTAGACATAGCCTTAATTAAAGTGCTTTAATTAAAATCGCTGTTGCAAGTCCACACTAGCTCCTTGCGTCAGCAGAGCGCATCCACACTAGCAGCTCTTGCATCGACACAGAGAGCAGAGCACTGTGGTAGCTATCCCACTATGCAACTGGCCGCAGGGTGCTTTGGGAAGGGTTTGCAATGCCTCGTGGGGCAGGTACAGCGTCACATGATGCAGGTTTCTCAATCCCATCATTCCTGGGAGCATCCTAGTATATTGTCAGCTGCTTTTTCAACTGAAGTGTGTAGGGGGAGGGAGAGGAGAGTGGTGTGTCTGGGGTGGGGGAGACAGCAGGCTGACTGACCTATCCTGCGGCAGGGAGAGGGGAACACCCCCTCTCCCCCATCTCAGCCCCCATCTCTGCTCAGCCCAGCAGTCTCTCCGGAAGCAGACCGTTCTGCCTGCCTATGGTTCTGTGATTCCCGGGAGCAGCTCTGTGAGCTCTCCGTGCTGAGGAATGTCAAAGCAGAAGAGTCAGCCCCTCTGTTCCTAGTGTGGGGCAGAACAGGAGCATTCAACATTAATGATTTGCTCTTTGTTCCCCAAAGGGAGCAACACACTCAACTTTCAGATACTTCCTGGAACTTTGAAAGGGGAGGGGTGCATGCCTGCAGGGCAGCAGAGATCAAAACAGTGAGCAGAGCGGTCACGGCAGGCATTGTGGGATACTGGTGGAAGCCAGTTCTGTGGACAGAACGAACAGCGGTGTCCACGCTGACACGTTGTCGCTTTAACTTTATGCCTCTTGTTGAGGTGGTTTTATTTTGTCGGCAAAACAGCAGAGTTTTGCCGCCAATAGTGGCTTTGTAGTGTGGACACCACCCCTGTTTTGTCGGCAAAAGCTGCCTTTTGCTGACAAAACTTTGTAGTGTAGACAAGGCCTTTGTTACTAAGGCTACTTCTATGAAAACAAGAACCTTTGTTTCTTCAGATAATTATGAAGATTCTTCCAGTATGCTGCTGCCTGGCTCTGATGCAAGAGAGCTCACCCAAACTTCTTTCTTATACGTCACCAAGTGCCCAGAAGGCAGAGCGTTTGGTTACCGCAGACTGGGCTGACTCGGAAGCAGTGAAGAGTGTCTGAACACTTTCTGTGGTTTATGCTCATATGGGCGTGCACACGTCTCCGCTAGTTTTGAATCTCAGTGAATAGAGATGGTTGAAAAATGGGTTTTTCCTCTCCCTGCAGAAAATGTTGATTTTTCAGTAGAAATTCAAATACCAAGCCATTTTGGCTGGAAATCAAAATATTTCCATTTTTGACTGAAGTATTTTGGTTTTCGGGCATTTGTTTTTCAGAAAAAAAAATATACATAAAGCAATGTTTGGAAATTTTTTTCACTCAGTTGAAAATCCAATTTTCCATCAAAAAAATGTTTTGACACAAAATATTTATGTATCCTACCTCTAGGATAACAAATTCCTGACTGTTTTTATGCAAAGCAATAAATCAACCCAGCATTGCTTGAACGATTCAGGAACATTAAAAAACCTTTTCACAAACCTTGGTCTACATTTCCAGTTTCCCCTGCTTTTGTAGTGAACATTTCTCACAGATCTAGAAATAGGCCACAGAAAACAAAGATTCATATAAATGTCCCAGATAATATATAGAGAAAGAAGAGGGTGACACTGAATATACATAAGCAGGAATATTTCTAAATAAAATTTCTCCAAGAAACTCGTTGAAAAAAGAGTTACACTCATTTTGCTCAGTGTAGTCTTCTCCAAGAAGCATTTCCCTGTATTTGTAAACAGCCTTATAGCTTTTGCCATCACAGAAGGATTTCCAGCCTTGTTTAAACTGTAATCAGCAACTGAAAATAACGTTTTAAATTAGATTCAACACTATATTTTGGAATACTCCTGCTGGTAAACATCTTGCCACAAAGACAGGTTTCAGAGTAGCAGCCGTGTTAGTTTGTATCCACAAAAAGAACAGGAGTACTTGTGGCACCTTAGAGACTAACAAATTTATTTGAG
>NW_020664980.1:11779610-11785434 GCF_002925995.2 Terrapene triunguis
TGGGCTGTTCCCCAACCCACATGGTGAATCTCTGAGGCAAGAAAATCTGCCAATAAGCGCAGGACCCACCAAGATAGAGGAGGAACTTTGTCACACTGCCCAGAACATTCATGAACATCTGACTCTAAGATGTGACAATTCTCTCCATAACATGGCTCTTCATTTGCCATTCAGAATCAGTCTCTTCCATTGATGTGTTTCAGATATGGGGTCTGATTCTCCTCTCCCCGATGACTGGCACGGGGATAATTCCAGGACGTAAGTGACAGCAGACTCTGTGCCTCAGAAGGAAATGCCCTGGCTCCATTCAGAATAAGCTTATCACTCAGTATTGTAAGTGCAGATTTCAAAATACAGTCACAATTTACTGCTGCCCGAGCTTTAAATGTTATTTTCTTCTAATGATATGTTCCTAGGACATTTTCCTGTACAGAGAAGGGAGGAGAAATGATTCCATCTGTTGGGCCCAGCCCTAATCTCAGAGTGGTCAGTGGGAAAATTTCCAGGGACCAAAGCAGGAGTAGATTCTGGCCAATTACGGCTAAAAAAAAAAAAAAAAAAGGGAAAGCTCCCTTTTGCAAAACCAGTGTTTAGAAACCCCTCCCCACCCCAACACAGTCCTCACCCATGCCCATCCCTCTCCTCTGTCGTAGGTACATTGGCATGCGAGTGCTGAACAAACTGATACCGAAGTACAAGAGTCCAGAACACCTAATGAGCCAGATCCCCAGCTACCGTAAATGCTCATAGCTTCATTCGAGTCAATGAGCCCGTTACACTATCTGCACCAGATCCTCAGCTAGTGCAATTTCTGTCTGCATCCCCCAGGTTGCAGGAGATGGTCTCTATCAGCTAAGGAAGAATCTCCAGTAGCTTTAAGGGAAGGAGGGGGTCCTATCCTGTCTGTAGTCTGCAGTCAACAACAATCAGACTGACACCAAGACCTGTCTCCACTCTGCTCCTGACCATGCACCATTACATGACGTCTCACACCTTCTGATGCAGGTAAGCTGAATGCTATGCAGGTTATTCTGTGGGGATCTTTGTCCTCTTCAGTCGCCTGGGTATTAAAGACCCCAAAGCAATTTTTCTAAGCATCAGGGGGTTTCCCCCAGTGTCCTTGGCCAAAATTTCCCTGCACGCTATGTGCAGCACACTGAACCCAGGCTGGGGTACACACTCCACCCCAGAGATGGCTGCATTTCAATAGAGCTGTATAATTTGAGACACACTGCCAGTTTTGGGCTGTTAACATGTACATTGCAATTTATAAGTAGCAGTAAAAAAAGGTCAGTCTGGCTAGAGATTTATCTGTGGGAGCAGAGACAAAGGAGGAAGAAATCTGGGTGAGACTCCCCTCCCAAACTGTGTCATTGAGCTGAGTGAGGTTCCAGCATAACTGGCCACAGGACCAGTCCAGATACCCAGTGCAGCCTAGGGTGTCTCCTCCATGAGGGTGTGGCAGTGGGTCACAGCCATGCATGGGGAGGCCGTTCTGGGAGCAGTGTGTCCCTGGCACTCTCCTTGTGCTCCCTTGCAGTCAGGCTCCATTCAACAATCATGCAGTCCCCCACCCCCACTCTCTTCTCCTGGCATTTTATTTATGGTGGCCTCCTGGCCAGCCAAACCAGGGTAGCAATGCCAGTGTACAGCCAGCCAGTGCATTGCCAGTGGCTATGCCAGCCCAGCCCAACAGCAGCTGCTTCCATTTCGCTCCCGTTTCATGTGGATGGGAGGGGCACATTTCCTTTCCCTTCTCTTTCAATCATGCTTTTTTTTTTTTTTTTTTTTTTTTTTAACTGGGTTGCCCACATCTGTGGCCTAAAAGCCTAGAATGAGCCTGGAGGCAGCCAATGGACACTGAACTTTTCCACATCCCATGGTTAACCGAGCAGTAATTAAAGACTGTCAATGCACTATTAGCCCTTTTCCTTATCATCTGCCTGGGCTTTGTGCTATTTTTAATATCACTCGGCTTCTGAATGTATTTGAATGCCAGGCCCCTGAATCTGAATTCAAGTCCCACGGGCATCCCCTCTCTCCACTGCTCTGTTCCACTCCGCTATGGATAGAGTTAATGGGGTTTGAAGGCCAGAGGGGACCACTATGATCATCTAGACTGGCTTCCAGCATAACAGACCACAAGTTGCTGTGTTCAATTAAGAAGTGCCACTTTCTGCCCCCCAAAGGGGCTGCATTTCACTAAACAGTTGTAAAGCATCTGGGAGATACTTCAGGTTGTATTACCTGTCACATACAGGCTTTTATATTGCAGGTCACGTAATGCAACACTCATAAAAGATGTTGTTTGGTTTTAGGCTTTAATTCCTGCCCCAGAAGCATATGCATTTGCAAATGACTTAGAAACAGCAGGTTCACTGTTTATTGCAACTAATTCCTGTTACCAGATAATATCCAGAGGTTAATGCTACCTCCGTTTCCAGTCAGCATTTTACGCCACAGGAATCTCTGTATTTCACATCTCGGATTAATATTCAGTCCATTTAGCACATGATCACCATTTACAGCTAAGCACAAGTGGATTTAAGAGCATGACTCCCCTTAATATCAACAGGCTATATCTACGGCATCACGCTGAATATTTATGATCTTGCAATTAGCATCTTGTCCGGCCAGTGTATCTAGTGTGATGTGGTGCAATTGCAATGGCCAGGGTCAAGCTCAGAAGAAGTGGTTTGTAATTACATCACACACCATTTGTAATTACATCCAAGTACTGTTGTTAATCAGCATAAGGAATAAACTTTGGTAGGCAAACTAAGGACCTGCTCCTGCAGTTCTTATGCAAAACTCCCATGGAGATCAGTGGGGGAGTAGCGTCTACAGAATCAGATCCCCCATGAAAAGAGATGCCCTTATCCAGACATTTTTTGAAGACGTGTCTATGGGGAGGAAGGTGTGTGCTGATTATCCCAAGTGCGGTATCTGTGGCTTCTTCTTTCCTGAGGAATTAAATTTTAAAGTGTACATGGCATTTTAATTGCTATAATCCCAGAGTTATCCTCCTATCCCTGGAGTGACAAAGCTAATTAGCATTAAGGACAGCAGTGGCAGTGCTAGAGTATTTTCCATCCTGGCACACACAGATATGTTGCGTGCCAAGTGTGAAGGTACAACCTGAATTTTTCAAACCACATTTGCATTTTCAGTCCCTTATGCAAGGGGATCTTCAGAGGGGAGCTCCCACTGCCTGTGACAGGCATTCAGATGTTTGGGCTACTCTCTGGGGGGATTTTTAAACAGAAAAACGGTCTCTGATTGTGAGAGGCAGCCTGGGCTAGAGGACTGAGCACAGGATTGGGAGCCAGTTCCGGCTTCTGTTAGGACACTGCCACTTTGTCCCTTCCCCCCCTCACTGTCGCTGTAAAGTGACTCACTTGCCAGAAGTGCTGGAAGGATTCCCCGGTCAATCCCTGAAGCATGGCGTGAAGATGCAGAGAACTGTCTGGGCCAGTTTAATTCAGGCTACGGCCAATCACGGTGCCAGCAAGGCACTTTCCTCTGGGCATCTAGCTTCAGGGGAGGGGAGCTGTTTCCACCACTACCTTCCCTTGGGGCTGCTTCCATCTCCACCAAAGGCCCCCTACAGGCTGTGCTCATGTAACCCATTCGCAAGTTTGGGTTACAGGATCCCCCTCTGGGCCATTCTGCAAAAGGATACGAGTCTCTTACTGTCTCAGCTCTAGAGAGCTTTGGCTCTTTCACTTATTGGCACATAGAGTTAGAGTTTAAAGCAAGAAGGTACCACCAGGTACCACTAGGCTGAGGTCCTGAATATCACACCACCCACTCACTAAACCCAACCACCAAAATTAGACTGACATATTACAGCCCACAGGAGACTAGACTATTATATGCCACAGGCAGAGAATAGGAGGGACCGAGGTGCACCAGTGCCCGAGGTCCCCACAATGGCAGGGGAATGATTAAGTGAGATACACCCAGATAATCTTGGCAAGTGACTCCCGCACATACACACACTGCAGAGGAAGGCAACTCCACCCTCCCCCAAGGTCATCGCCAATCTCACCTGGGGGGAAATTCCATCACAGAATTTTTACAGAAAAAAACCCAGACTACACCGGGAGAAAAAATTCCTTCCCGATCCCTGCCAATGGCCAGCTGAAATCCTGAAGTATAAGCTGTAGGAACACACGACAAAAACCGGAAGTGAGCTGCAGGGCTGTTGAGCCTTGTCCCCTACCATCACAAGCATCCCCGTCATACAATCGCCATCATAAGTTTGTCACTAGGCCATGCCCTCTCCCTGGCCAGCAGTGCTCAGGTTTCAGGTGGCATTGGTCCCTTACCAGCTCACTCCTAGAAAAAGGGAACTGTAGGCTCTGTGCCCCAGTTAGGCTGACCAGATAGCAAGTGTCAAAAATCAGGACAGGAGGTGTGGGGGCGGTAACAGGTGCTTATGTGAGGAAAAATACCCGAAAATTGGGACTCTGTCTATAAAATCGGGACATCTGGTCACCCTAGCCCCAGTTCACACCAGCTTCTGCCAGCATAACGCAGACGTGAATCTGGCCTGGTAAGTGCTAGGTATCATTCAGATTTTGTCACTTTCAGAGGAGACCCTTTCAGCTCATTTTTCAGAGTTTAAAATCTCCCCCAAGCCACTCTATCAAGCCAATAAGAGAGATCCCTAAAACACTGTCCAACCCTTGATGGTTTTATACTGAGCTTTAATTTTTATGGCCTAAAGCGAACAAGGTACAAAATGAGCTAACGTTCTGGCCCATTGACCTTTTGGTCTTTATTGTGAATCCCAGTGACATTAGTCAGGCCATGATCTGAATCTGATGTTCTGTATCTGTTCCGTTTCTGGATCCCGGCTCCACAATATTAATCAGCTCAGTGATAAAATCTCTGAACCAAAACCCCTCTGGGTTAGCTAGTGAAAGAAGGTGACAGAAAGGCAAAGTTCGCAGCCTACAGGGGCAGACTCGGAGGGGATAGAAGAGAGATGGAAAATGAGGAATATGAGTGGGAGAGGGTACAAGGAAATAAGACTGGAGAGGAACAAGGAAAAAAGGGAAGGGGAGACAGAAAGAGAATCAGGAGGCAGAGTTTGACTGTAAATGACCCCAGGTGGCTCTATGAAGACTCATCTTCTCTGGGATAATGAGCTTTACTTCAGTGTCCTCAATCAAGCAAGGATTTTATTTAGCCATGTAAAATCACTTGAGAAGATCTATCCCACATATGTTGCATTAAACACATCTGCATGTTCCATTAGTCACTGCTTGGGTAGCAAGGATGGTCTAGTTAGGGCAATGGACTTCTCCACTAGCGGCAGACTCAAGAGACCCAGGTTCCCAATCGGAGCCTCAGTTCCCAATCTGTAAAATGGGGATAATGCTTCTCTACTTCAAAGAGAAGTGGTCAGGACAAAAGCCATCAGTGACTGTGAGGTGCCTATGCTATGGCTATCTGAGTACCTAGATCAGGGGTAGGCAACCTTTCAGAAGTGGTGTGCCGAGTCTTCATTTATTCACTTTAATTTAAGGTTTCGCGTGCCAGTCATACATTTTAACGTTTTTTAGAAGATCTCTCTCTATAACTCTGTATTATATAACTAAACTATTGTTGTATGTAAAGTAAACAAGGTTTTCAAAATGTTTAAGAAGCTTTATTTAAAATTAAATTAAAATGCTGATCTTACGCCGCCAGCCTGCTCAGCCCGCTGCCAGCCTGGGGTTCTGTTCACCTAGGCTGGCAGCGGGCTGAGCGGGGCCTGCGGCCGGGATGCCGGCTGGCAAGGGGCCGGCAGCAGGGACCCCAGACCTGGGGGGGG
>NW_020664980.1:11785534-11876195 GCF_002925995.2 Terrapene triunguis
GGCTGGGTGTGTGTGGGGGGGTTCAGGGGTCAGGACAGAGGACTGGGTGTGTGTGGGGGGATGCAGGGCAGAAGGCTGGGTGTGTGTGGGGGTTCAGGGGTCAGGGCAGAGGACAGTGGAGGTGTGGGGGGGTTCAGGGGTCAGGGCAGAGGGCTGGAGGTGTGTGGGGGGTGCAGGGCAGAAGGCTGGGTGTGTGTGGGGGGGTTCAGAGGTCAGGTCAGAGGGCTAAGGGGTGCAGGGGTGCAAGGCAGAAGGCTGGGGGTTTGGGGGGGTTCAGGGGTCAGGACAGAGGACAGTGGAGGTGTGGGGGGGTTCAGGGGTCAGGGCAGAGGGCTAAGGGGTGTGGGGGTGCAGGGCAGAAGGCTGGGGCATGGGGGGGTTCAGGGGTCAGGACAGAGGACAGTGGAGGTGTGGGGGGGTTCAGGGGTCAGGGCAGAGGACTGGGGGGCGTGGGGGGTGCAGGGCAGAAGGCTGGGTGTGGGGGGGAGTTCAGGGGTGTGGAGGTGCAGGGCAGAAGGCTGGGTGTATGTGGGGGGGGTCAGGGCAGAGGGCTGGGGTGCTCGGCTCGTGGGGGTGCTTCAACACCCTGCCCTGAGCGGCTCATTGCAGGGGGCTGGAAGGGATATGCCCTGTTCCACCCCCTTCTCCAAGGCCCCGACCCTACCTCTTCTCTGCCTCCTCTACAGAGAAGGGAGCATGCTGCCACTCATCCCCCTCCCCCTCACAAGGGTGATCAGCTGATCGGCGCAGGGAGAGGGAGGGGGAGGAGGAGGGGCAGGAAAGCACCACGCTGGGGGAAGAAGCGGGGGAAGGGGGAAGCTTGGCTGCCGCAGGACCAAGCTTCTGCCTCCTGCCCCCGCAGGGGAGAGCAGTGGGCGGGGGGAGCTGAGTGGGGCTGGGGGCCGGGACCTCGGCAGCGTGCCACTCAAAATCGGCTTGCGTGCCGTGTTTGGCATGCATGCCATAGGTTGCCGACCCCTGACCTAGATAGACAGACATTGATTTAAATAGATCTACTATGGATTTTTATCAGCAAAACAGAGCAGAATCTGGGTTCCCTTGTAAAAGTCTTCAGCAATAGGAACGGATCAGAATGTGTAAATCAGCAGCAAAAAAATAAAGGGGAAACCGGGCAGAGGGGTGAATTTAGTATCCCCTGGGGATGCAAGTTCCTGAGAGATCTCATCCTCACCTCGTCACACGGGGCTATCCTGTCAATCATGTCTTTCAAATGGCCAATCATCCGCTCTTCCTGAAAATCATAGGGGAACGTTTCTGTCCATTCTGTCAACAACTGTAGGAGTTTAGGCCCAAATTTTCTGATCCGCGCCTGGAACACAGACAAGAGTAATAGATACTGATTGAAAACACATTCAACAAAGTTCTGACAAATGCCCACCGAACTGCGTTTGGGGCCAGATTTTCAAGGAAGGCACTTATGGCTGCACCAGCAAAATCTGCTCACATGCAAACAAGTAATCTGGTGCACAAATGACACATTTCTGCATGCAAAATATACAAGTGCCTCTCTGCATGCACAACTGTCTGTTCTACATGCAGATTTATGTATTTTGCACATGCAATTGCCTGTTTGTGATTGGATAGACATATTTTGTTGGTGCAACTGTGATATCTTATTTTAAAAGATCTGGCCTTTTTTAAAAATCTGAAACATACATTCCTCGCCTTCCTCCCCCTCTCATACTGCAATCACTTTGCTGGAAAAAAAAATGGTTGCAAAGAGTTTCTTGAGTCAACAAATAGATGATTCTTTTGCTTCTTTGCTTTCTGTTAAGATATACCACGGAGTGGACACTGTTTGGTAGATGTAGCATAGAGGAAGAAGAGATGTACAACACAGCCAATTTGGTAGCTTTACTGCATCTCTGATTATTGGTAATGCTGTCCACTTCTCATGGAATAAGCCATCAGGAAGGGGGGTTGGGCAAGACAAAGAGTACACGAACCAGGGCCCACTCCAGCTTTTTTTGCCGCCCTAAGCGGCGAAGCGGGGAAAAAAAAAAAGATAAAGCTGATTGGCGGCACTTCGGCGGCAGCTCAATCGCGCCACTTCATTCTTCTGCAGCAATTCAGCGGCGGGTCCTTCGCTCCCTCTCTTCCTCTTTGGTGGCAGCTCAAAGAGGAAGAGAGGGACTGAGGGACCCACCGCCAAATTGCCGCCGAATATCCGGACGTGCCGCCCCAGGCACCTGCTTCCTTCGCTGGTGCCTGGAGCCAGCCCTGACACGAACTCATATAATATAGACCTGCAGCCAATTTTGGGCAGGTCTAGATGTATCCGATTATGCGACTGTCAGACAAGTTTGGGGATGTAGGTGGGGGAGCATTATCTAAATATATTTTAATGCATGTTGCTTCCAAAGTTTTATTTTTCCATAATCCAAGACAACAGGCAGAGCAAATTGCTCTAAACCAGTGATTCTCAACCAGGGGTACGCTTACCCTGGGGGTACATCAACTCATCTAGATATCTGCCTAGTTTTACAACAGGCTACGTAAAAAGCACTAGCGAAGTCAGTACAAACTAAAATTTCATACGGACAATGACTTGTTTATACTGCTCTATATACTATACACTGAAATATGTATATTCCAATTGATTTATTTTATAATTATATGGTAAAAATGAGAAAGTCAGCAATTTTTCAGTAATAGGGTGCTGTGGCACTTTTGTATTTTTATGTCTGATTTTGTAAGCAAGTCGTTTTTAACTGAGGTGGAACTTGGGGATATGCAAGACAAATCAGACTCTTGAAGGGGTCTGGAAAGGTGGAGCGCCACTGCTCTAAACAACAATTGCATTTTTATTTACAGAAAACATGGACCAAAACAAACAGCTTGCATATGGAGCATGCAGTGGGGAATCAGGAAAAATTATACTGTAATCAGGAAAAATTATACAGTTCTGCTCCACAGCCTTCTGCTTTCTGAAGAGGTTGGTTAAAATGCATATTACAGCTTCCCGCCAACAACAGGTTTCAATGTACCACAGCTCTATAAATAGTCACTGCCAGCTAGCATTAGAAGACACATGCTCAAGTACCAGCAAGTGGCTATTATGGAGAAGGCTCTGGTGGAAACGGCAAGGATTTGGGAGTATTTTTTGGTCCAGTTGGGTAAACTGATGCTTACTAAGCTTATGGATTGAAGGAGAGACATTTGTGCTGGTCACAGGACGTGACTCAAGAAAGTGTTTGCTACTGAGGCTGTGTGGGAAGGATGCTCATAAGCAGGTCTTCCCAAAATTTTAAAGCTTAACCCCACCTTAAGGAAATCAAATCAACCGTGCCTCCCTTTCCCTGCACCAGGCCTACCTGGCAGATTGGGTAGATCTTCATCCTTCCTCTCTTTTCTTACAAGCTCCGGTGAGCTGTGGAATACTTAACAATGCTCACATTGAAATGACCGTAAGTGGCACCTGGGTTAGCACCCATGTAAATGAGTAGAGCATTTCACCTCTCAGAGCCATTGTTTCAGACTTTGCAAACACAAGCAGATATTTCTATTGCACAAACAAGCAGCAATTTTCATGTGCAAGTCAGGCACTTGGAGAGGTGACTGCTTTTACACATGCAATCAGCTGCCGGTGCAAAAGTGGGTGCACAAATTTGGATGGTGTGGATGAATATTGGGGCCAGAACGTAGCAAAGTGTTCTCAGGTTAATGGTTTCATGCAGTTGCATAAATCTTGAACTGATGCTGAGATTCCCAGTTTGAAAGCAAGAGACAATGATACTGCCAATAATTTTGATCATTCTGGTATTTCAGTAACAATAGTATCAAATGATTGATGCACAGTCTTCTCTGCTCCATCATGCCGGACATCAACCAAAGTGCCATCTAGGACAAAAAACACCTCCAGCATACGGGGTAAGTCCTCACTGACACGCTCATGAAAGTTGTGATGGAATCTGGCACTGGATGAGTTAATCTTCTCAATTCCAACCTCCTCGTAGACACTGCCAGAGGACGAGTGTGTATGGTTACATACCATATCAGAATCTGCTACAGTTCTCTGGCACAACAGGATGAGCTAAGACGCAAGAACAGCTTGGATTTTCTCATTCTGTTAGCTTGTCACAATCTTACTATTACTTAAACATGGTTCCTTGTGTGCGAGATATAGCGGCGCTCCCCCAGCCCAGCTGTATGAATGATCTGTCAGAACAGAGACCGGAAGGTTAATGGGTAGTTGCGCGCTATTATGTGGACATCACAGTGACAGGTAAGCCCGAAAGGAATTGTTACGTGCTGTACCAGAAGCAAGAAAGCAAAAGGCCAGACGTATTAAGTAAAAACGGGAAAGACAGTGGTTTGCTGACATGTGCAATTGACAGCGTGCTGTTTAAATCCTACCTCCTTGCAGCCTGCAGGCTGGATCAGAGCCTTAAAGAAGTAAGAAGGGAGATCACCTGGGAAGTCTGAGATGGTGGGGGGCGGGAGAGAAAGGGAGGTTAGAAGAGGATTCGGAGGGATTAGCACCTGGAGCTCTACTCTTGGTTATTGATGGTATTAGTAGGATGCCACTATGTCAGGTTCTCAGGAAGAACAATAACTCATATGGGACCGGTAACATTCAAACAGGGAGGAGAGAGAGAAGGACAGATGCATTAAGGACAAAATCAGCAGCGTTTTCCATCAGTCCTAGAGCTCTCTGCTCTTTGCAAATGCCATGAACCTTCCCATGGTAGAACTGAACTAACCTTATCCAGCACCGGGTCATCCAGTCGCTGCTGCTCAACGCACTTGTGACAAACTCGGGACAAAAGTTCATGAGGTTCAATGAAGAGTCTTGAACTCAGCAGGAATGTAAAGATATAGGCCTTCTGGGGAAATGAAACAGTCAGTTCTACTTTAAGAGGGCTGTACAGTGTGTAACATTTACCAGAAAATATCTTGAAATCCATATTTAGATTTTCTCCTTGTCACAAGACAGAGATGTTGCTGATTCCTCAGGTTACAAGTATGCAGTCACTAGAGTCCACTCTCTGCCTTGAATTTACATATATTTGCATACATAAATACATATATATAGATACAGGCTTTACTTATGGTTGCCCATGGAACACGTGTAGTCTCCCCATTGGCTAAAGTGCAGAAGTTTAAACTGTACTTATTAAACATCTGAACATGCACCTTTCTTTCTAAACAGTTACACTCATGAGGGCAAAATTGTCTTCCGTTACACTGAAGCCAGTGGGATTGCACTGGTGCAAATGAGAAGGGCATATGTCTAAAAGACGCATGGGTTTCTGACCTTGACAACAGAATTTATTATATCTCTCATAGCCCCATTATCATATCTCTGAGCACCTCACAATCTTGAGTGCCTTTATCCTCTTGTCACCCCTGTGAGGTAGGGCAGTGCAACTATCCCCATTTTACAGATGGGAAACTAAGGGACAGAGACTAAGTGACTAATCCAGGGTCAGACAAGAAGCCTGTAGCAGAGCAGGGAACTGAACTCAGCTCTCCCAAGTCCCACGCTAGCACCATAACCACTGGACCATCCTTCCTCCCTTATGTCAGTCTTTATTCCCTGTGATTTAAACCCTTCTCCCAACAGCAGCGTCTGCGACCTCCATAACCCTCACTTCCAGCTCTTGCCAGCCCAGGCACCCAGACTCATGGCAATGATCTGTCACTCGATTGCAGGGCTCGCCCTGCCAGCATTTGGTAAGATTTACTCTAGCAACTTTCCAGATTTGGTTTTCGAGGCCAAGCTGTAGGAATGTCATCAGCAGCCCTACGAGTCACTGTTGCTGTGGAGGGGCAGGTCTGTGAAATAAACGGTTCAATTATTTACAAATATATTTGTACAGTGAGTTTAAAGCACATGCATGAATCTCAAGTGAGAATCCTTGAAATATTGTGCAAAGTTGCTTTGGGTCCACAACCCCCAGGAGGCTTGGGTTACCATCCGGCAGCACCACCGATGCTCCTGAACAGCTCATGAAATATTTCACATCGTATTGGGACTGCTAAAAACCTTAACCCCAAAACCCTAGTTTAATTGCTTTTCTCATTTTTCAATTAATCTGTTTATGTTTAGGTGATCAGAAACAGAGCAATTGCTAATGTAAGACACTGCCTGTACTGCACTGAGAACTTTATAACTGCGCAGAAGTCAGTCACACTCTATGATTCTTCATAAGAAGAAGGGAAGGGATAGCTCAGTGGTTTGAGCATTAGCCTGCTAAACCCAGGGTTGTAAATTCAATCCTTGAGGATTCCACTTAGGAATCTGGGGCAAAAATCTGTCTGGGGATTGGTCCTGCTTTGAGCAGGAGGTTGGACTAGATGACCTCCTGAGGTCCCTTCCAACCCTGATATTCTATATTACAAGTCATCCCACTGGGACACATTAGCACTGAAAAGTCTTCCAGTCAAATTCTGCCCTCAATTCCTCTGGGGCTATGCAAATCCACCAAAGTCAATCGGCTGCATTAGTGCAAAAGAGGAGGATTTAGCTTCTTGGATTAGATTCTCAATGCATCAGTGGAGTTACTCTGGATTTACATTGGTGGAACCAAGATCAGGATAGTCAGATGGGGCCCTTGGGCCCAGAGACTGTAAGAATGTTGTGCACAATACATCCTAGGTGGCTATTATGAATTGTCACGAACCGGGCTCTATTTTCAATAGGGGACTGCCTCTCACACACAGAAGCCTGGGCAATTTTAGCAACTGCTGAAGTTCTGCAAATTTACTGCCTATTTTTTACTTCAGTCTAGCACTAAACCTCTCCGGGCTGCTGTTATTTTTGAGATGCCCCCCGCTCGACAGCTCACTAATTCATCAACACCAGAGCTTTACTTCTTGGTGTCTTATTTAAAGCAACAGATGCCCCCACCTGAAGCTCTCTCATGGAAACTTAATCACAGGGCAGTGCAACGGCATTTAAAGCAAAGCGTCAATTTGCCAAGCTTTAATTGTAGGCAGCTTTAAATACGCTCTCTTGATTCAAAACCCATGCATTTACATTTCTGCATAAAGCGCTGCCCCGAGTCATCAACATTAAACTGTTTACTATACTATGAATTGCTTACTTCAGGGTAGTAATCAGTTGTAGGTATAAGATGTTGGATTAAAGCATCAAGAGATGCTGAGGCAAGGTTTCCATCCTGGAAGATCAGTCCCCCTTGATCATCTTCTTTTGCTGAGTGTAGATGAGGACTGAAGCCACAGGGGGTAAACATACTGGTAGAGCTCAGCGTTTGGGGCATGCCTCCCTGAAACAGAGAGAGATTCATATCAGAGACAAGAGCTACCTGATCTGCTCCCGTAAACTCAAACATCTTCCTGTTTCAAATTAAAACACCCCCAGCAGGTAATGAGACTAAGGAGGGTTTCTGTTTACAAAACCAACATGATTTCGCGGCTGTGTGACGTCCTTATTTACATGCAGCATTGCTTCTTGACCACATCTGCTTTAGGAAAGTTACTGCTTGAGCACAGAAAACTCAGCTCCAGTTTTAGGAATAGAAGAAGACGGCACCTGCCTAGGGCATATGACTGAAGAGAGGTCCCAAACTACCTCGAGCCCACCCCAGCAGACAGTAGTGGAGAACGTTTGCAGGAATTTGGTACACCCTAGGCCCTTTAAGAAGATCCTGTTCCCTGCTTTAGGCCCTGGAGATTCCCATGTAGGAAAGGGGACGCTTGGGCTTGAAACCCAGGACCTCCCAGGAGACAGCTGGAGGCTGGAATTTCCATGCCCCGTGGAGGGGGTGCTAGTCCTTCATGCCCTGTGGAGCTATTGCTAACATGCGGAGCAGGAGAAAGGGGAGGAGTTTCACCTGTGGCTTGCTGGATAAGGGTCTTGGGGGAAAGGCTGATGATTCTGTGGCTCTCAGGAGATGAGTGAGTGGATGCAGGGTGAGAGCGAACAGTGAGGAAGGAGCAGCACATCAGGTGGAGAGAATACTCAGGGGATATTCAGGGGGATACTCAGGGGAAGAGGTGAGAAGGGAGATGGAGACAGTGTTGGGAGGGGAGGCAGAGGAACAGAGTGTGGGAGCCACAGAAGAAAAGAAGGCAGGAGTACAAAGAAAATAGAAGGAAACAGGGAGATAGAAGGAATAATAGGAACGTGGGAAAGGACCAGAAAAGGCATCAGCATTATTTAGGCTAAGATTTTCAAAACTGGATGCCGGAAATTATGTTCCTAGGTCCACACTGAGCCACCTAAGTGTCTTAATTTCAAAAGGTGCTCAGCACCCACGGACTTTAACAACAACTGCTGCGTGCTCAGCACATTTGAAAACCAGACAATTTATTTCGGGGTCTCAATGTGGACCTAAGAGCATAACCTCAGGCTCCCATTGTTGAAAATCCTGGCCTGTGTTCCATTCCTATTCTCTGTGCCGGCTGGCGCTCCAGGGGCATCTCTCTCATTGAGATTTATGGGCTCATTTGATTGTTTATGCTGTTGACCAACTGTTTAGTTTTTGAGTTGGTGCAAGTGATACGGTAGATTTTTCCATGTAGGCCTCCAACATACCTCCAAGCAGCCCGCATGACACCGCCCAAGGTGTCACTCTAGCCAGAACGGAAGCAGTAGCATCTAATTTTAAAAAGAGTGCAGATGTCCTTGTTAGTAAGTCTGCAATAGCCCTCCCATAGCAAATAATTGCTACTTTTTGTACACTCTTCAGACACGGTGTATTAAATGGGAAAAGACAGCCAAACCCCATCTGTTATTTCTAACACTCTCCATGTTACGTCTTGTTTCTATGGCAATAATCCCAAGAAAGATTACATGTGCGTATAGATCAAGAAATAAATCTCATGGATATGGGCTGTCTGGGCCAGAAATAAAAAAAAAAAGTTAAAAAGCTATAAATTTATATGACACATTCTTGCATCAATGCAAAATACAGAATTCAGGGTTATAATTAATGCAAAGCAATTCCTCACTGTCAGCACCATTTTTATTACCGAATAGAAATGTATTTGAACAGGATACTGCCTGAACTGTTGCATCGTTCTAAAGCTAAATAAAAGTGGCATGTACAGTCGTTTTACTTCCTTCTTAAATGTTGGTAAAGAATGAAGCTCCCCTCCCTGTCCTGTTTTGGTGCTCCAATTAATTTTGTGTCTCATTCTGAAACACACTGGCATCCCCCTTTAGGAGCTGGAAGATAACAGCCTACCAACTGCTACTGCCTAATGCACTTCCTTTAGCTCAAGTGGCAGAGGTCTGTGTTGCAGTGCTGAAGTCCCTGGGTTCAAATCCTGCTTATGATTCATGGGAGATGTTGCTACAATTGCTGCAGAGTTTGCATGTGATGAAGGATGACTGTACAAAACACTAACAACTCTAGTGACAAACAAAATTCTCGCATAAAACTTCCTTATTCATGCTTGAGAAGGTCACTGTCAAGTCAACTTGAGGTTAGGGCACTGACTGAGCTGGTTTCAATGTTTTACAAAACTATATATCAAAAACAAACATTTTCCTCTTTGTTTCCTTCCTTTTTTAACGTGAGCCTGAAGTATCACTTCATTCGCAATATGGAAAAATGAGAACTTCCTTTACAATGAATCTCGGGCAGCATGTGTTTGTGCATTCTATCTAGTTTACGAGCGATGCTTTGGGTGACCTATGCTGTCAGTCACAGTAATGAAGGAAACAAAGAGGAAAATGTTGACTGCAGTAAAAAAACCCAGAAAAGACATTTGTCTCATTCTGCCTGCCATGATTTATATAAAGGGGCAGATGTCTTGTCTCGAGGTGTTGCAATATTATCCCGTTCCTGGAATGCGAAAGTGCAGCAAGCGGATATCAATGTGATCAGATTAGGGCTGTCAAACGATTAAAAAAATTAATGGCGATTAATCGCACTGTTAAACAACTATAGAACACCATGTATTTAAATATTTTTGGATGTTTTCTACATTTTCAAATATATTGATTTCAATTACAACGTGGAATACAGTGTACAGCGCTCACTTTATTTTTATTACAAATATTTGCACTGTAAAAAACAAAAGAAATCGTATTTTTCAATTCACCTAATACAAGACCTGTAGTACAATCTCTGTCATGAAAGTTAAACTTACAAATGTAGAATTATGTACCAAAAATAACTGCATTCAAAAATAAAACAATGTAGGACTGAGTGGACTTGTAGGCTCTAAAGTCTTACATGGTTTTGTTTTAGAGTGCAGTTATGTAACAAAAAAAAATATCTACATTTGTAAATTGCATTGTCATGATAAAGAGATTGCACTACAGTACTTGTATGAGGTGAACTGAAAAACACTTTCTTTTGTTTATCATTTTTATAGTGCAAATATTTATAATAATAAATAATAATATAAAGTAAGCAGCGTACACTTTGTATTCTGTGTTGTAATAGAAATCAATATATTTGAAAATGTAGAAAAACAACCAAAAATATTTAATAAATTTCAATTGGCATTCTATAGTTTAAAAGTGTGATTCAAACTGTGATTAATCACGATTAATTTTTTTTAGTTAATCGCGTGAGTTAACTGCGAAGAATTGACAGCCCTAGATAAGATCAATGCTTCCTTTTTAATTGAAACAACTGCGAGTATCACAACAACCCAACCGACAATGTCTTTCCACAAAAGTGCACGTTAGTCCACACAGCCCGCCCTCTCCTTGTTTAATTTTATACACTTTAACACTAAGTATCTCAGTAACCCCCTGACACCTGGTAAACAACAGCATAAGCTGTGTTGTGCATGCTTCTTTAGCTTTCTACAATGTTAGGGATAGGATGTATTCAGAGTATATAGTCGAGGCTTCTCCAATAATGAGATACAACAGTTCAGGCAATATCCTGTTCCAATACACTAATATTAGCGAATAAAATAGAGCTTGCCGGAAGTAAAGAATTACACGGCATATAACGTAACACTGAATCCCGTATTTCCATTGTGGAAGAAATGTAGGACCATTTCTGTCTTATATTAATAACTAAAACATGGATTTTTAAATCACATACGTACTCTTCTCCTCTTTTTCCTGTCTCTCTCTATTCTTTTGACCTTCCTTTCATTAAATTCTTTAGTCTTGTACTGAATATTACATTATAATTCTTCTGTAAGTTCATTTCACTGTATTACATATATTTAAAAAAATTAAGCTACCTCAACAGAAATAAGAGAATGATGTCAATATATTGATTTTTAGCTTTCCTCTCCCCCCAGCCCAATCAAGACCACTCCATAGTCCAATTCAGAGATTTTTATCTTGTGATCCTTTAAAAATGGCACCTGATGATATAAAGTTACATATAAAATTTTTGCAATTTTTACATAAAAATGTGTACCAATGAGTTGTGCCCGATTAAGGGTTGAGCATAAGCCAAGAAAGGCTTTAAGGATTTGAACCACTGAGCTAAAAGAGTAGAACCAAATTCCAACTGGTCTGTGCAAAGAAGCCTGCTACAAATTCTGCATATGGCAGGAATGGGAACAGGAATTTTCCACCCCAGTCCCGACTTCCCCAAAAGTCCAAGCAGAAGCCATGCAGCAAGCCTTCTGGGAGAGCAGCGGCAGTTTCAGACCAGCAACGTCTCTTGCACTGATTATTCCTGCTCGTCTATGGGCATTTTGTGTGCAGAGCCACCGCAGACTGGAATGGTGGTCCCTATTAACCAGAGGGATCAAACAGCTTGCCCCGGGTAAGTCTTTGGCAGAGCAGACAGTGGAGAACAGACTTTCTTGCTCGTAGGCCTGTGCGTCAACTTGTTACACTACCTAACTTCAGAAACAAGAGAAAGACAGTGGGCCGAATCTGACTTTGTGTCTGTATTTTGTCCTTGCAGTCCAGGTAGCTATCTGGCCTCCAGGGCCAGCTCTAGGATTCTTGCCGCCCAAAGCAAAAAAAATTTTGGCCGCCCCCCCTCGTTTTTTAATTACCCCACCCCTGGCCCCGCCTCAACTCCGCCCCTTCCCCAAATCCCCAGCCCTGCCTCCTCCTCCCCCCAGGCTGTCAAGCCTGGGAGGGAGGGAGGGGGAGCAGTGGCGCGTGAAACGGCTGTTTCGCGAGCCGCCGCGGCGTGTGAATCAGATGTTTCGCGCGCCGTGGCGCGCGAGCGGCAGCAGCAGCGGAGGTGAGCTAGGGTGGCCACGGCACATTTTTAGGGGCGGCATTCTGGCGCCGGCCATGCCGCCCCTAAAAATGTGCCGCCCCAAGCACCAGCTTGTTTTGCTGGTGCCTAGAGCCGGCCCTGGTACTAAATGCAGGTTAACCTTGCCGAGATCATAACCTTGTGTTAGAGCAGGAGAGTGAGAGGAACTTCACGCGTGCATCTGTTTTCTTACCAACCCTGCTAACAAGGGTTATGAGCTTTTTATATTATGTGGACGCAAAGGGCCAGATTTTCAACAGACTTTAGGCGGTGTTTAAGCCGGTTAGGCGCTTAACTCCTATTGATTTCAAATCAAACCTGATTGGGTGCCTTTGAAAATCTCGGCACCTCGCGGTGCCTAAACACGTTTAAAAAATCCGGCCCCAAAAGCCCCAACCTGGGGAGCGGAGCAGAGCTCAGATTAACGAAGAGGTTGCCAAACCTTTTCATAGCTTGAGCCACTGTAAATAGCAAGAATGCCTCCCCTGCCATTGCCATTCTACACACAGTCCCAGAGCATTGTTATAAGGTTAGGACACACTACTGTGCTGGCCAGAAATGGCCACTTGATTTCCTGGCATCAGTCACATGACCTAAGGCCAAATTCCAAAGGCAAATAAATACCCTGCCCATGTCCACTGACTCCAGTAGCTGCTGTTACAGCAGTCCCTGTGGCAATGACAGCTATTGCTTACCTGGGAAGGTAACATGAGGGAAGCAGTTAATGTATTTTCAGATGGCTTTGACATGTTAAGTGTTTTATCCTTTTATCAACAGTTAATCAGCACCATTAACTTTTGATCTTCATTTCATCTCCCCTTCTCAGCTGTCTCTCTCTCTCTCACACACACACAGAGGAAAACAAGGAAAACAGCCCCATGTGAGCAGCCATCTCTTACCCTGGACTGCACTTTGGGAAGAACTGAGTTAAAGGGTTTGCTCTCTTGTAAGAGCGCCAGGGGCTGAAAGATGGAATCTTCCACGCCAGCTGGCCAGGCTGGCTATGCTGTTGCGCTATGAATAACTACTGAGCCTGAGTGGAGCAGCAAGCATAGGCTGCTGCTTCTCTGTACATGGGGTTTAGCCCCGTGGATTCATGAAGTGCATAGATCTGCTACGGAGATCTCTGGGCAGACCCCTGTGTAGGGTCACCATAAATCTTTTTCCATCTATTTTATTATTATTTGTATTACACTAACACCTAGATCGGGTTCTAGGTGATGTACAGACACACTGTAAGGGACCATACCTGCCCCAAAGAGCTCACAGTCCAAACAGACAAGACAAAGAGTGGGATAGGAAACAGGCACGACTGTGCCATGGATAGAAAGAGACCCCAAGTCTTCTGACTGCCAGTCCAGGGCTCTATTTATGAGGCCACAGTGTCTCTCTAGGGACCGAGTTACATTTGAGATCAGTGCATGAGTGGCTTGGAGAAGACTCTCTCCATCATTGCTTTTGTCTACATGAGTTGTGGTTTGGCATTTTACATTTGAACCAGGTGGAAACAATTTCGATGCAGAATATGGCATGTCACTTAGGCATATGGTGTTAAAAACTTCCATTACTTTTAACTCTGCAGACAGTTTCAAGGCAAAAACCTGTGCCAGGATTTTTACGCCGTTGATAAATGCATTCCTTGGCATGAAGATTCCTCCTCACCGCTGGCTGAAGGACAAACATCTTTAAAAAGCAGCCCAAGCTGGTTTTGATTGGATAAATGTGCCTATTTCGGAGAAGCCACGTTGGGGGCCTGTAGGTATCAGATGAATACACTGGTATTTTCAGCCTGGATTTATAGTCACTTTCTCTCCAATGCCTCACAACTGTTTGGGATTAGCTTGGTGTTTATTGTGAGGGCCTATCACAAACATTAGAAAAATCTGCTACACTACTCATCTATTCCCCCCTGTTTCACGGAGAAGCAGCAGGGGAGTCCGTGGGGCTGGTATTTGCCTGTACAGGAGGGTTGGAATAAAGCTGCTTTTGCTTTTCCCACTGATAGCTAAGCTAAAATTTGTTAAAGCTTTCTCTCATCTTGACAGCATTCACCCTTCTGTATCTTCCTGTACCTTGTATTTCCTTCTTGCCACTTCTTTCCTTGCTGCCCTCCTTCCATCAAAATACAACTTACTCTTCTCCAGCAGTAGATTTCTGGCTACCATTGCATCTCTCAATAAAACATGCTCTTGTCCAAAGCCCTATATATGAGTTACTGCAGAGTGCAAAACAGCCGCTGTTTACTTGTGTGGTCACTGCCCTGACACCATCAATTTGTTATGTATTTTTGGACTACGAAAAGCCTTGTGTGAAAACCACATGCTAGCTGATCTCTTTTTGACCAATGCGCATTTATTTACCTCTCATTGAGTCAGGGTATACTTCTGCATTGTCTCGGCAAAGCTAAAATAAAGCACGTCTCGGTGCCACAATGTCGAACATGAGCTGTGGGAGCCAAATATTTTTGTTTTTAATAAAAGCAATGGTTTTAGAATGTGGTGGTACATTTAAATTTTCTAACACAGTCTTTCCTCGGGTAAATTCTCTATGGGAACAGGGGTTTGTTTGCATAAGGACCAAGCGAAAGCTAAGAAAGGACCTCGGGATTTGGCCAAAGTTACTGCGTCATAGCATATAGTTGCATGTAGTAGATATCCATACTAGGAGGGTCTTTCTTATTAAAGAGATGAGAAAAACTGGAAAAATTCTGCTTCAGGTCTCGATGTCAATGACAAAGTCCAGCAAACTCCAGGCCTCAGATGGAAACTGTCCAATTCCTCGTCCTCAGAGCTGCTTCTCCAGCGGCCAGAGCTTTGCACTGGTGCCATGCTGTGATCATGTTTGCTTCTCAATGCATACTTCATCATGTCACTTGCAATGCACCTGACATTTTAATATAGCGTGTCTGCCAGACAAGACTTAGGCCTGGTCTATAGCTAAAATTAGATTGACCTAGCTACATCACTCAGTGCTGTAAAAAATTCCACATCCTGTGCAACGCCCACTAACCCCCACTGTAGATGCAGCTAGGTTGATGGCAAGGTGAATTAACTACATTGACAGAAAACCCCTTCCATTTATGCTATGGCACTACAGCAGCATAGCTGTGCCAATGTAGTGTAGACATACTCTTGGTATCAGGGTTGGGCACAGTAGACTAATGGGGCAGTTTCAGGCGGGATCAGGTCTCCGTGTTAACACAGATCCATATAATGGAAGTGGAAGGATGCAGCAGCATGCGTGTTCTGGAGAAACTCATCATCTGGCAAAACACTGAATGTGAAATAAAGGAATCACAGAATCATAGAAGATTAGGGTTGGAAGAGACCTCAGGAGGTCATCTAGTCCAACCCCCTGCTCAAAGCAGGACCAACACCTGTTAAATCATCCCAGCCAGGGCTTTGTCAAGCAGGGCCTTAAAAACCTCTAAGGATGGAGATCCCACCACCTCCCTAGGTAACCCATTCCAGTGCTTCACCACCCTCCTAGTGAAATGTTTCCTAATATCCAACCTAGACCTCCCACACTGCAACTTGAGACCATTGCTCCTTGTTCTGTCATCTGCCACCACTGAGAACAGCCGAGCTCCATCCTCTTTGGAACCCCCCTTTAGGTAGTTGAAGGCTGCTATCAAATCCCCCCTCACTCTTCTCTTCTGCAGACTAAACAATCCCAGTTCTCAGCCTTTCCTCCTAAGTCATGTGCCCCAGACCCCTAATCATTTCCGTGCCCTCCGCTGGACTCTCTCCAATTTGTCCACATCCTTTCTGTAGTGGGGGGCCCAAAACTGGAGGCAATACTCCAGATGTGGCCTCACCAGTGCCAAATAGAAGGGAATAAGCACTTCCCTCGAGCTGCTGGCAATGCTCCTACTAATGCAGCCCAATATGCCGTTAGCCTTCTTGGCAACAAGGGCACACTGCTGACTCATATCCAGCTTCTCATCCACTGTAATCCCCAGATCCTTTTCTGCAGAACTGCCGCTTAGGCAGTCGGTCTCCAGCCTGTAGCAGTGCATGGGATTCTTCCATCCTAAGTGCAGGACTCTGCACTTGTCCTTGTTGAACCTCATCAGATTTCTTTTGGCCCAATCCTCTAATTTGTCTAGGTCACTCTGGACCCTATCCCTACCCTCCAGCATATCTACCTTTCCCCCCAGCTTAGTGTCATCCACAAACTTGCTGAGGGTGCAATCTATCCCATCATCCAGATAATTAATAAAGTTATTGAACAAAACCAGCCACAGGACTGATCCCTGGAGCACTCCACTTGATACCGGCTGCCAACTAGAGATTGAGCCATTGATCACTACCCGTTGTGCCCGACAATCTAGCCAGCTTTCTATCCACCTTATAGTCCATTCATCCAATCCATACTTTTTTAACTTGCTGGCAAGAATACTGTGGGAGACCGTATCAAAAGCTTTGCTAAAGTCAAGATATATCACGTCCACCGCTTTCCCCATATCCACAGAGCCAGTTATCTCATCATAGAAGGCAATCAGGTTGGTCAGGCATGACTTGCCCTTGGTGAATCCATGTTGACTGTTCCTGACCACCTTCTTCTCCTCAAAGTGCTTCAAAATGGTTTCCTTGAAGTCCTGCTTCATGATTATTCCAGGGACTGAGGTGAGGCTGACCGGTCTGTAGTTCCCCGAGTTCTCCTTTTTCCCTTTTTAAAAGGTGGGCACTATATTTGCCTTTTTCCAATCGTCCGGGACCTCCCCCAATCCCCACGAGTTTTCAAAGATAATGGCCAATGGCTCTGCAATCACATCAGCCTGTTAAGGAACAGATTAAGAGAGAGGAATGGACGAATAATGACCTTGAGGTTGACACACTGGGCTGTGATTCCGAAGATTTGGGCTCCACTTCCAAGGTCTCCCACAGATTTCCTTTGTGACCTTGAGCAAGTCACTTAGGGTATGTCTTCACTACCTGCCGGATTGGAAGACAGCGATCGAGCCAGCGGGGATCGATTTATCGCGTTTAGTCTAGACGCGATAAATCGACCCCCGAGCGCTCTCCAGTCGACTCCTGTACTCCAGCTCGGCGAGAGGCGCAGTCAGAGTCGATGGGCAAGTGGCAGTAGTTGACTCACCGCGGTGAAGACAACACGGTAAGTCGATCTAAGTACGTCAACTTCAGCTACGTTATTCACATAGCTGAAGTTGCGTAACTTAGATCGATTCCCCCCCAGTGCAGACAAGGGCTTAAACTCTCCATGCTTCAGCTCCCCATCTGCAAAGTGAGGATAACAACACTACCTTTCTCCTACTTTCTTTGTCTATTGTAAACTCTTCAGGACAAGGACTGTTTCTCGCTCTGGGTTTCAACAGCACCTAGCACAACGGCGCCTGATCTTAGCTGAGGTCACTAGTCGCTACCATAGTACAAGTAATGAATAACAACAGTAGATTCACTGGGATCTTTAATACGCGAGGCTGGTTTTTTGCACATGCATTTTTCACACTAGTTTCATGCATTCTTAAGCTATTCATTTTAGCAGAGAAAGACCGTTTAGAAAGATAATCCCGATCCCTCTTCTTTTTTGCCAGGAGGGGAGCTGAAGAAGGGGGAAAACGATCAGCAGTGTTTCAGAAAAGTGAAGGAAAAAGAGTCATATCGTACTAACTGTTTCAGCTTGCCTGGGCTGTGGTTATAAATGGCTTCTCAGCAAGTGTGGGTGGTGTTAAGAACATTATTATGTATTTGATGCTGATGTAATTAGGAAGCTGGTGGCAGATGTTGCTTCCTTTTCACCTTTTCAATAAGCTATAAAACATTCAATTTACAGACCGTGATGCAGTAAAATGGCACAAAATTCAACCTGTCAATCCCAATAATGCCGGGAATGATTAAGTGAGCAATATACTAAAACTATACAATTTACAAATGCACAGGAATCACAAGGGAGGAGTGTGGGGCAAACCACCAACATTCTGGTCTATTTCTCCCTTACTGTGACCTCCTAATTAATAATCATACACCATAAAGGACAGCAGCTGTATATCAGTCTCCCAGCCCAGCTTCAATATGAAGGAGTCAGGGTTTGACCCAAGGTCCACAAACTCCCACAGACTTCATTCTAATGTCTTCAATGGGTTGGATCTGGCCCTCTGGACAGTGCTAATGTAAAATACAGAGGGGTTTTGCTCCCTGACATGTGCACATCACTGCATCTGAAGTCAGTCAGTCATATCTTCCAGCAGTATGTGTTCCATCATTGCAGTAAAATGACAATGATCATAGTTGTCACTGTGTTACAGGTTTATGAGAAATATTTTGCCATCAAAATATTACACTGAAAAACCAACGACTCCCACCAATTATCTACAAATCTGCTGATAAGCGTGCTACTGAAAGAGGGCCAATTTATAGATGACGGCGAGGCACTAAATCAATTACCAATACATTGCTTACAGGAGCAAGGTCACCTTGCCGGGGGAATGTTCCTGTTTACGCTCATATCTGTAACATTTGTTTGATAGGGAAAAACGAAACACTGATTAGCATGAATTTGGTAGCCAGTCTGAAGCAGAATGTAAATCAGAAATGGGAGGATTTACGGCCTATTAAATTGAACTCCAATCAAAATCCCATCCAGGCAACAGTTCCCCAAGGGCTTCCATTTGTTAACGTCACTTTTTTTTTTTTAAATAACTTTCTTTTTCATGTAACATCAGCAGTAATAAAAGCCCTTCGGTATCAAGCAGCACAGAAAACACATTATTTACCTTAAAATGCCATCACTGCTTGGAACTATAATGAACTAGAGCCATGAAGTACAACACTGAGAAAACTCAGGTATGAATCCATAGATGCAAAACTTCTTCCTTAATCTGTAAAGAAATTCTGTTCTCATTAAACTGGTGTAAGTCTGGAGTATTTCCATTGACTGCAGTGACGTTACTTGAGATCAACATTGGTGTGAAATCAGAATCTAACCCCTGATGTCTATACATTTTAGTTCCTATGCTACTCATGCCGGCTAGACATTCTCAACAATAACTTTGTCTGTGTAAGGAATACAGGATAGGACCACTGTATATTTGTAGCCAATTATTATTAGAATGATAGAAATACCAAAAAGGGTGCATAAACTCCAGGTGCTCTTGACATAGCATTAAAATACATTCTAAGTGCAGCTGTACACTTCAAGATAATCCACCACCGGTAGCGAGCGGGGCAACTAAAAACATTAATTCACCATTCTTTACCCTTACAATCTCTTTCCCCCACCCGTTTTCAAACGCCTGGCAAATAATTATAGTCAATAAATGAACTGTTCTGGGTGTGTATATGAAACAATGGCATTTTTTTTTGTTTTAGGACATTGAAAATTAAAGCATAAAAATCGGGGAAATGAGAGAGACCTTTTAAAAAATGGAAGAATTTTTACTTATGATTTGGCAAGCACTGACCGTGCACTCAGAACTCTACAAAACACAAAAATATGGGCCCTGGTCCAAGGCATTTACAAACTACGCACCTGATCCGAAGCCCACTGCAGTCAGTGGCAGTTATTTGATTGACTTCAACAGCTAGAAAAGACTGCACTGAGAAAGGTGATAACTTAGGCCAGATCTACACTATAAACTTACACCCACACCCCTGAGTGATACAGTTATACTAACCTAACCCCCAGTGTAGACAGCACTATGTTGACGAGAGAGCTTCTCCCGTCGACATAGCTACCGCCTCTCGCAGAGGTGGATTAATGGGAGAAGCTCTCCTGCCAGTGTAGTAGCGTCTTCACTGAAGCGCTAGAGCGATGCAAGTGCAGCTATTTTAAGTGTAGACATGCCCTTAGGTTCCTTTATGTAGCAGGAGTGATGGTGATGTTATATCAACATAGAGTCATAGAATATCGGGGTTGGAAGGGACCTCAGGAGGTCATCTAGTCCAACCCCCTGCTCAAAGCAGGAGCAATCCCCAGACAGATTTTTACCCCAGTTCCCTAAATGGCCCCCTCAAGGACTGAACTCACAACCCTGGGTTTAGCAGGCCAATGCTCAATGGGGTGGCCATTATATGAATCATGGAAGAGAGGGTTTTTAAGAAGGATTTAAAGAGATTTTGTGATGACTTAAAAGCTCTAAATTAAAATTGTATTGGGACTGGTACAACAATATCTGCTTGGTGTGCAACACTCTCCTAATTGTATTTAAATTAAGAAATCCAACTTTAGAATTTTGATATACTAAATAAATGTATACGATGCACCTACCTTCTGCAGCTTCCTTCCCACATAGGAAGCCACTGAATTAGCTTTTGTGCTTACGTTTCACCATTACATACCCTGCAACCACTATTACATGAGTCAAAAGGAATTACAAAGACATAAGAGGAACTGATTTACTGATTGTTTTAAAGGCAGTGTCTTTTAGCTTTATTATTTTAACAATTTGAAGTTTGAGTCTGCATTACTGCACTGTTAATCCACAGTTAGCCAAAAGATTGAAAATGTGTCTCCGAATCTTAAGAACACCATCTATTTACAAGGACAGAAATGTTTCAGATCATGTCTGAGGACATAGCCCTGACCACAGCTAGAAAAGTGATCATTTAATAACCCATTTTCTCCTTGAAATGGATATTACTTTGATAGTGGGAGCTGTCCCTCCCGGCCCCCCAGTTCCTCCCTTCCATTCAAAGCCTGGTTTTGACCTCTGCAGTAAGTTGCTTCTGTTCTTGTTTAGGTTGCTTTTGACACCTTGGTGTTTGCCTTTGACAACTGGGGCCTGATTCTCTACTGCCTTCCATCTTGCCTGGAGTGTAAAATGGCACCAAATCAGAGTGGCTACCAAATCAGCAATTTGCACAGTGTGAAAATTGCACCTCCAAGCAGTGTACAGTCAGGATGTGTCTACACAATAGCTGCACACGGGGATTTGGGCCTAGCACACGCTTTGGCTCGGGGGCATACGTCCAGCATGGACCCAGAGTACATACTTGGCTTGGTAGCCTGCACTGAAGCCCACACTTCACTGTGCTAGCTGGATTCGAGCTAACCCGTGCACAGCTTTCGACATACCCCCGATTTACATTGGTGTAACTGAGACTAGGAGCCAGAGGATCACTTTACTGAAATCGATGGAAAGTCACACAGTGCTGTGGCTGACATCAGAATCAGGCCCCTTGACGCTACAACGCCGTCAGCTTTGTAGCCACGCGGATGCCTCTCTTTCCGTCTGAACCAAGGGCAGCTCAACTTGATGCTTAAAAAATTACAGCTGAAAACCCATAAATTAAACAAAAACGCAGAGCTAGGTCCACTCTCACCTCATCTCAGATAAACAGGCCGCAACAAGTATAAAAGCCTCCCGCACCAAGCAAAGCAATTCCACTATTTATGCAGAGGGGACAAAAGAAAGCTGTATATCAAACAGATAATTACAAGCACAGCTTTATCTGTCCCTGCTGATTACTTTCAGCTAGGTTTGATGATTCTGTCATCACGCAGCAGGTTGCTCCGAAAGCTGCATGTCACAACACTTCAATCACAGTTCTTTCATTTATTAGCACCTACTGTTACCTGTCTCCTAGTCGAAAATCTTAATATGCATTTGTAAATTGGTCTCTGGAGTCTGTCAGAGAGATTTAAAAAACAATAAATCATATTATATATATATATACAGACACACAGACACACACACACGGACCCACACAAAATATATACATAAATAACTGACTGTAAAGATTATTTATAACTAATTACCCACGGAAGAGAGCCAAATCGTACAGCCCACATACATCAATAATCACTGATCTGCAGCACAAGCACTGCTAGGTACAGTATGTCAATTTTTCACTATTGTTAATTATACCATATTGCAATTCATAATCTGAGCAGTTACCCGATTAGCACAGAAATCCTATCGATTTTGATTTTTTTAAGAATCCCTAGGCTCGATACATCCCTTAGATTTATGCTCCCTGGAAAATAAGCTGTCCCCACTGCCCTTGCATGTGCAGATGCAGATTCTCTATGGTGGATGGAATACTATAAACAATAGCACTTAGCATTCGTCATTGATTTTCATCTGTGGCTCTCCAAGAGCTTTACAAAGTATTTTAGAGATGGAAGAACAGAGAGGCCAAGAGACTTGCTCAAGTTCACATGAGCAAGTCAGTAGAACAGAACCCAAATATGCTGACTCTGGAACCAAGGCCCTAGCTCCAGGAACACACTGGGCATGTCTGTACTGCAACAAAAGACCCGCACCAGGCCCAGGTCAGCTGACTCGGGCTTGTGGCTGCTCAGGCTGTGGGGCTACAAAGCTGCAGTGTTGACAATCTGGCTCTGGCTGGATCCTGGGCTCTGAGACCTCGTGATGGGGGAGGGTCCCAGAGCCTGGGCTCCAGCTTCAGCCCAAACGTCTACACTGCAATTTCATATACCTGCAGACTGAACCTCATGAGCCTGAGTCAGCTGACCCAGGCCGTGCCGTGGATCTTTTATCACAGTGTAGACGTACCCTAAGGGTCAAATTCTGACCTACACCAATGCAAGAGCGACAGTGCAAAGGGGCTGTGCCAGTGTAACCAACAGCAGAATTTGGCCTTAAATACAGATTTCTGTTAATGAGGGTAAGAACTTATTTTCTCTTCTCATTCCCCAGAGCATTCCAAATCAGAGAGAAGGTTCCTCTTCTATATGGATGACATGGGCATAGTCTGGAACAAAAGCTAGCTTCCAAACGTCTGGTCTTACATATCTTTCCAGAGCACCATCTGCACCTGCTCCCAGTGCAGCCACCTGTTGTTATGGCACGCTTCCATCCAGCAGGGTAGGAATGCAGGCTCTTAATGAGCTCGCTAACCCATTGCTATTCTAAGGGACAGCTAGCAAGAGATGATAAAGCAGCAACGTAGTCAGTAATCAGCCTGGAGTTTAAATGTATTAACTCTGTAATATGCTCAGCCCGTGCAAGTTCAATGGTCTTTCGGTCAGCCAAGCAGCCTTCTATTTTCACAGGCTGGATTAAGTATACAAAAAGACTTGTCTGGCATTTAAAATAATGCAGCAAGTTTACAGCTGAATAATAAACCTCCTCTCATTCCCGGAAGTCTCAATTGTAGCCCCAAGCAATGACTCCTTTCTCTACTGCAGCTCCATAATTAAGGATCTGTGACACACTGGAAATGAGCCCAGTGTCAAAGCAACGTAAGGCTGACTTCTTTCAGCATTGGGGATGTTCAGATCTGCATTCGGGGCAGATTTTCCCCATTGGGTGCAGCAGGATGGGGGTGCAGTGAGGAAGTCTGCGATGGCTCCCTGAGTTTTTGCACCAGTGCTGATGCAGGTTAGACCGCTAACTCGTGGTCGGTGCTGGTGATCCCCATGGAGTTCACGTTTAAAAAATGACAGGTATAGAGTCCCCTAATTGCTCTTTAGTGCAAACAAACTAGATGAGCCACTTTTCTGTGACCGTCACGACAAGTCTGTCGTCAAAAGGGACTGCCAATATCAGTTCTTTGCTTATTATCAGACACAATCTACATGAAATTATGATTTTGCTATTAGCAACTTGGGTCTCTTAGGAACATAGGCATTGCCAGACTGGATCAGAACTATGGTGCATCTAGGCCAGTATCTCGTCTCTGATAGTGCCAGTAACAGATGCTTCAAAGGAAGATGTAAGAACACCACAGTAGGCAGATGAGAGATGAATCTGCCTCCCACACAGGTCTCTAATAGTTTGAGACTTGCTTATGAAGCATGAGGTTTAATAGCCCTTCCAAAATGTTTATCGTCATCAGGTCGGATAGAAAATTCTGGATATTCTTCACATCCATATAAAAATCAAAATCTTTGTAATCTGACCAGCACCAGCCCTTCTAGATAGAATCCAGTGAGCCTAGTGAAAAGGAAGTGATAGGAGGAGCCGAGTTCAAAAAGAAGGGGACAAATCCCTCGTTGGCATAACTCCACTGACTTCAGTGGCATTAAAATCTGGGATGAATTTGGCCCAAGATATGCACAGGATGAACTAAATCTTGAGCTGCAATTGCTGACCTCCTAACTCTTCAGTGGTCAAGATGTGGTTTACAAAGCCAGTTTCCAGAGGATCAGGCCGCATGAGCATACTGCAAAGCTTTTCCCCACACAATCCACATGAATTCCATTCTTTTTTGAAGTGCTCTTTAAATGACCCCGTTAAGTCATGTATGGCCCCAAAATTCTATAGCTCATACTAGGAAATGTGATCCAGAAAACACTGTAGTAGTTTTTTAACTGACCATTCCAGCAATTGATTCATCTACCTAGATACAGTACTAACATGGTCTCCTTCACCGTAATATCTGAGTGAATGCCAATTATTTAAAAATACAAATAATCTCTCACTTTCTCCTTCTTCCTTCCCATTCTATAGGAGAAATGGCTTGATTAGCTCATAGGGATTGTGTGTATATGTGCATGAAGAATGAAATATTAATCTCCAATCTCAGATATCCCAACACATCCAAAAATATAGCACAAGTGCAACGCTTAGTTTATATACAGGACCTACATGAAATGCTGCATTGTTCATTTGAGTTATTTCTTGCACAACTGATTTAAAAAAACAACAACAAGCATTACTCCTTGATACTACCTTAGTAGCAAATTTTGCCTGGGGCCTAAAGCAGCTTGATATGAAACTCAAATGAACAGCAAAGTTATTACCTCATAGTTAAAACAACTACACTCAAAATTGTAGAGTATAAACCTCAGCCTGTTGATGCTCCAGTCCTGCAGTGCGCGCATACACGCTTAATTTTAAGCCTGTGAGTAGTTCACTTCAATGGAAATGCTTGCAAACCTGAAGATGATGCATGTCAGTAAATATTTGTAGTATTTGCAGAACCAGGAATCCAAGCCTGCCCACAAAATATTGGCACCTACAGCATTTCAAGCACCTGAATTTTCTGATAGTATGTACTGTACTTGCAAAAACTTGGATTTGTGCATCTGCGCATGCAAATCAAGTAATTAGATATGTGGGTCACATGCACAAATTAGCCTGGTACATACATACACACAATCTTACTCTTGTTGAACAGTACACCTTACTCCACAGGCATTTCTGACTGAAATCAATGTGACTATCTGTAGAGTAAGGTGCTACGCAATGCGAGTGAGGATATCAGAATCTGGCCCTCAAATATGTAAAACCGCTTACAAAAATATCTGCAATGGGTCCAGGGCATCACTAAACTCTTGCAAAAGCACTAATGCCAGAGGCTGAGTCCCCGCCTGCGCAACCCTTGATAGCCTGCTGCACGGCCGCACAGCTTAGGGGGAACTTGGACCAGAAGGGGTGTAAATTTTAGTCTGTGCTGGTGTGTTTCGCACTAACTGGCCCACGTGGAACGTGCTGGCATGCATTAAAAGTTTCCTAGTGCATGTTAATGTAGTCCCGTTTCAAACACACGACATGAATGCACACTACAGAACTTTTAGTGTGCACCAGCAGGGTCCACACAGACCACTTAACGCATGACACACTAATGCAGAATAAAATTTACACCCCTCTGGTGTGAGCTAAAGCACCGTGTAGAAAAGCCCATAGGAATTTATGAGCCTAAGTCCTATTGAAAGTCAATGGGACTTATGTTTTTAAGTGTCCAAGTCACTTCTAAAACTAGGACAGGCACTCTTGAAAATGTCATCCTTCATCTCTATAAAGTATGCCAACAAAAGACCAGATCCTCAGCTAGTGTAAACTGGCACTGCTCCCTCAGCAATGAATTTTCCTACATTGAAGAGCAATGCCATTATATTTTGGGTTTGGTTCTAGTTTGTTCTAGTCTTTGGGAGGGCACTTGAAGATCTGGAATGCTTCTCATACATTCTTTTAAATTCCAAGACTCCTTTTCAAAGTGTCAGCTATATTTTTAAATAGTGATGATGTTTCTTTGATGACACTCAAATATCAAGGGACCCTATTTAAAAGGGAACTAGTGCGCTAACCATCCTGAAACCCCTGGAGAAAAGAATACTTGCCATCTCCACGGATGGGAGGGGAGGAGAAGGAAAGAAAAAGAAAGTGAAAGCTAATGACAGGATAATCAACGGCTCTCCAGAGATATCAGCTTATAGGGCATAACCATAGTATATCTATTAGAACTTGTTTGCATATCAAGAGAATTCAGTAGGAGGTCTGACAGCAAAGTGCAGCCTATGAAAATATGGTTCTCTGTAAAGCTGATAATTTGTTCAAATGTAAAAACATAATCTTCCTAACATTTAACTTGGCAACCAACTGCTAAATAACATCAATATGTCTATTTGGGGCAGCTTGTGCAGTGAAATCACTTCCTGTAGCTGCTCTTTTCTGTATTCTGCATAGTCTCCTGAGACTCAGAGAAACGACCTGTTCTTCTGCTCCTCTAAGGGCTGGTCTACACTTACCCCCCAAATCGAAGTAAGGTACGCAAATTCAGCTACGTGAATAACGTAGCTGAATTCGACATACCTTACTTCGACCTTACCGCGGTTCAGACGCGGTCCACACGCGGCAGGCAGGCGCCCCGTCGACTTCGCGGTACTCCTCTCGCTGAGCTGGAGTACCGCAGTCGACGGGGATCACTTCCTGGTTCAATTTATCGCGTCCAGACCAGACGCGATAAATCGAACTCGGAACTTCGATCCGCAGCCGTCGAACTAACCGGTAAGTGTAGACTAGCCCTAAGGGAGTACACTGATAGGAACCCCCACTTTGAATATCAGAGAATGTTGAATACTCATATTTTCATGCAGCATGGTTGAGTTGGGAAGATTTGAAACGTTTAACAGAAAGAAAGTGAAGCTGCCAGGGAGAAATGCTGCCACTGTATGTTATGGGAATAAGAAGGTGGACTGGAATTTGGTTTTAGACATCAAAATCTCATCCACAGCCTTGTTGGATAGGCCTGCAGCCATATCATCTTAAATGGTGATCTCATCAGATCTCGGAACTGTGCAGGGTCAGCCAGTTCCAGTCAGTGCTTGGATGGGAGACCTTGCAGGAAAACTCAGGAAGCCACGTTGTTGTTTCATGGCGACACTCCTTCTCTGGAGTCAGTACTTAACCCGTTTCCGTCCTGGAAGTAATGAGCACTGTGCTGCTGAAAGTTCTGTCTATCTGAATGAGACATAAACCAAAGGGAAAATCCTGGTCCCAATGAAGCCAATTGCAAAACTCCCATTGATTTCAACAGAGCCAGGTTTTCACCCAATTTGTGATCATTAAAGATCCCACAGCAATTTTTGAAAGAGCACAGGTGTAGATCCCAGTGCCTTGGCCAGATTCCAGTATTGACCCCCCACCGATTGATTCATTGTGATACAGATTTCTTCTCTTCCTGTCCTAAGCGGTTTTACAATGTTGCCAGAGACTATCAAACAGCTGCCGTTTCCCACTTCAAAGGGTGGCTGCCATTCAGTAGTCATTCTTGTTTACAAAGAGCTTCAGGATTGACACTAAAATATAAGATATGACTATTATCATCTGTCCTACTGAAAATGAGAACCGTCCAAGACACCAGGATTATCTCATGCTGTTTTGACAAGCTCCATGGAATCTTTCACCTTCACCATAACAAGAAATGGGTAGGCGATAAGGCATTCAGCTACTGTAAATTATCTAAACCTGGCATCTCTGACAATACTAATGATCAATGTTATGTACTTTTCCCACTGTGGTGGGAAATTTTAGAGTTGCATCGCTGTTAATTATAAAAATGCCATAACTTTCATTTCTGCACATTACTATTTTTTATTTCAATATACTAAATACCCACAAATTTACTGCATAATTAATTGGCCGGGGGAAAAAAAATCTTTCCCTTCTATACATGGTCCAATCTACCAATAGTGTGGAGCCCTACACAGCACACTGCGCTTCAGAAGCGGAGTCATTTCTGAGTGGGGATTCATCGACCAAATCCTTCACTTTTTAAATGTTCCTTTTTATGTTACACTGGCTCTTCATTCCATTCCAGTGATGAATGACAAACCACGAAAGGCTCGAGTCAAAAGGCTCTCCTGGAACTTGCTCAGTCATTATTCAATGACCACCTTCTACAAAAGCACCGAGGAGCAGAGCTGATGAGAGGGGGGGAAGCTGGTACAAATTACCGGGGCCTGGCGGTCCGGAAGGGGGCCTGGCTCCCCCACCCCGTCGGCCCTGTTTAGCCAGTCTGCCCTTGCTGGGGGGCCCCCAAAATTTTTTTCACCGGGGCCTGAACCCGCTCTTGGCGGCCCTGCCGAGGAGCGCCTGGTTACAATACTATACTAGATAATGCAATGTTTGTGATGTATTGCCATATTTCCATATTCTCGGAAATCTGGACTTTTCTCTCTTTCACATCTGAGACTCTTGGATAATTTTCACTTTCTCCAGTTCAAATTGCACTTTTCATTTGCAAGCAAGTTAAGGCAGGAGTCTTCGTGGATGAGTAGTTTCACTATCTGCATTTCACTAACACCTTAGAGTTGGCCTCCTTCCAGCCAGCAAGCTTTTAAGAATGCAAAGGTTTCTTTAGAATTCAAGACCCTGCCTCTTGCCCAACTGTGGGTATTATCTGAAGAGTGATGCTATGAAAATGACATATCGGCGTGGCATGCTTGTTCTCCCTCAGTGACTTCTGTGTTTGATTTGTTTAGCGTAGGAGTCAAAACTAAGGTTTTCCTAAGTGTCAGCATCACAAGCCCAGCCTCACAGAGCATAACATGGCATTCAGCTTTCTACTTCAGACATCAAACACATCAGCAACAATAAGGATTAAGCAGCCAAATCTGAGCTGGCAATTTTTTATTTTAAATGATTCATGAGACTGATTAAAATACATCTTGTTCTTCCATAGCTACATTGGCTCTGCACTACTGCAGGAGTATGATCTAGTTTCCTCCCTACAGTAACCTAAACACATATAGGAGGCGACAGATGCAGTAATAAGGAGTCCATTTTACAGTCACTTGTCTGATTCTAATGACTCCTTCACTAACTGGGTTTAATGTGATTATTTATTATGACCCAACTGTGTGTCCTTACTTAGGCCGGGCAGTTTACTCCATGAGTAATTACAATGAAGTGAATGAGACAACTCATAGAGTAAAGTACTGTTCAACATGAGAAAATGATGGCCGAATCAGGCCCTATACATTAAAAATTACGTTTAATAGTATGATAGACACATTGGGAGTCACATTACTGTTGAGGTTAACCTGGCTTTTCCAGTCTTACCCCGATGGGAAATGCAGTTTTTCATTATAAACCACAAGATACTGCAGTTTATTACATAGCTTGCTTATTTCTAGTAATACATGATTGTCAATGGTGACAAGGAATCTGTTACTCCTAAGAGAATGGTGACACAATAAAGAGAAATCTTCAATCTCTCAGAGGCCAAAAAAATGTTTTAAAACCCCTTTAGGTCTTGGCACCCAGGAGAAGATTGGTGAAGAATCACAGCAGGGATTGTAATTGCATTGGCAATCGCCATCAGTCCAGAACAAGAAAAGCAGACGGGGAAATCAAAGTAGTGAAGAGGCGTTGCATAAATCCAAAATGACTGCAACCCTTCCATTGTGAGATTTTGCTGCTATGCAGCGGCAACTTTTTTATTTTTTTGCCCACAAGCCACTGGACTATCCATCCGTCAGCCAAAGGACAGCACTGGTTCTTCCATATGAAACCTGGTATGTTATACCGCATGAAAACACATCTTTAAATAGAAATTTTAAAAGACATCCCTCAAAATTTACCATGACAAACATGTAGCCCTATTTATTTCTAATCACTTAAGCCCAAATTTTAATGTACCGGGGTGAACTTTATTGTTGTTACTTATTTAATAGTGTATGCTCAGAGGAAGTTCTCCCAAGTCATAGTGAAACACAATTTAATTTTTAAATACAGTTTTGCAAGCCGGTCCTTAGAGTTAATTATCTCCTGATAATTGGGGAAACTGTCTTGAAACGCATATTTTTGAAAGAGAACTACCGAGAATGAGAAATTACCATTGCACAAACTCCTTTAAAGGTGCCAATTCTCTATTAGTTTAAATAGGTCTTAAGACATCAAAACATTCTCCCCGTGACAAAATTAATGCAAATCCATGGGGATCACTTTGCAATGTTGAATTACAATATCCATACAAGCCTGTAGAGACCACATTATAATGTCAAAATAGTGGCAATGCAAGTCTGTGGAGACCATGTTATAATGTCAGATTAAAATGTCAAAGTAAATATATGTAGACCACAGGACTATGTCAAATAATGACTAATCCCCATTACTTCAGTCTTTTAAACCTGGACTGGATTAAACACTAGAAAAAGTAGTACTGGGATTGGGCTCACTAGAGAACATAGTGTAGCTCATCCAACTGAAGCTACTATCCTAGACCCGGCATACCCTGGATTCAGGCCAGGACATGCAACTGAACCCACTTTAGTGGCACGGATGAATGATCTCCCGCTGTCAATGGATCCAGGGCAGACATCCACTCTCGTCTTCCTGGACCTCTCTGCAGGATGTGACGCTATGAACAATAAGATATGGCTGTCTTGCCTGAGAGAGGTGACCAGGTTAGAGTCGGATGAAATTTTTCACCTGAAACATTTGTGGTGAAAAATGCATATTCAGGTTAACCAAAACATTTTGTTAATTTGTGTCAATTTCAGCAAAATTGTTTCAGTCAAAAAAATCCTAATAAATAAAATGCTTCATTCTGACATTTTCAAAACGAAAACAGTTTGGTTTTTTTCAGGTTGAAACAACATTTAGAAATTTCCTTCCATTTTATTTAAAAAAACAACATTTAAAAAGTACCCAATATCAAATCGAAACATTTTGTCTGATCTAAAATCAATATTTTTTTTTCTCCACTGCCAGTGAATCAAAAAAAACCCCCGTCATACACACTGCTCTAGCCCAGGAAAATGCATTACAATGGTGTGACTCAATCCTGAGGGATGTACTCAGTGACTAGTGATGGGAAACTTCACCTTCACTTCTGGACCCTCACCTGTGGAGTCCTACAAGTATCAATTTCCTTGTAGGTCTCCAGTCCTATTCATATCTACATGCAGCCACTTGAGGAACTGGTCAGACAACACAGACTCAAGTATCAGCAATATGCAGATGATACAGAGCTCTACCTATCCTTCCCCACATATCACCATACCACTACCAAGTTGGCCCAGTGCTTGGCTGAAGAATAGCTGGCTGAAGATGAAGCCAAGCAAGACAGAGGTGAAAAGTTTGCAGTCACATTGCAATCTCCTTTGGTTCAAGTTGCACATTCACAATCGGTCAACTCAGTCCGTAGTTCAGGAGTGCTCCTGGATGCTGAGCTCTCACATAGCAGCAACTGCAAGGGTAACACTTTCCACAATGTCTAGCTGGCTAAGACTCTGTCCCATCCTGGCAAATGACAACCTAGCCTCAGTTATTCACTCCTTTGTCACCTTTGTGCTGGACTACAGCAATGCAATATACCTGGGCACAAAACATTCACTGCTTCGGAAACTCCAACTGGTACAGAACCCTACAGCATGTCTCCTCAGCAACACTGACTACCGTGACCACATCGGACTTGTCCTCCGCTGTCTACACTGGCTTCCCGTAGAATATAGAATCAAATTCAAGGTTTTGGTGCTTCTGTCCAAGTTGCTCAATGACTTGGATTCAGGGTATCTAGAAGATTGCCTAAAGCTCTGAGATGAAAACCATGGTCCATAACTTTGCTCCTCTGGCACACGGGAACTTTCTACTGTTAAGGTAAAAGTCCCCTGTGCAGGATACAGAGCTTTCTTGGGGACAGGTAATTAAGGACCATCACAAATCTCATCACCTTCCACTGTAAATGCAAGGTCCATTTCTTTGACTTTGCCTTTTCTACCAAACACACCGAAATGTGTGTGTATAACCACAAAACACACACTCCACTGGGGAGAGCATGAGAGAACAGACACGTGACAGATGTTAGGCATACTGCTGAACACACTACTGGAAGGCACTCAGATACTATGGTGATGAGAATAGTATAACAACCTATTTAGAACCGAAGAGAGTTCAATCCTGCATTGGCCAGGGGATGGCACAGAGCAACACACAGCGCTCTTCTATCTCCTTTTCCTGTATTTAAACAGAATATAGACCGTGTTATGATTTCACTTCACAATAGCAACACAATTTCCAAGCAGGTTTGCTGAGATTTTGCTATGACATATGCTAATCATGTGCAATAATATCTAGCTTTAGTTCATCCCTTGTACTAGAAGACAGTTGTAGAATGTATTTGGACAAAAATCACCAGGATACAGTACACTGTCCAATGGGCTGCGATCTTTTAGAAAAGAACCAGGGCTGGCTGTATGCCAGTCCAGCCCCTTGGCATAACTGAAGGCCACAATCACACTATCTGGGCCTAGAAGTCTTAAAAATGGCTCCTCTTCAGATTTTTATGCAAACTGGCTCATGTTTCTGCAACACCCCAGGCCCATTACACCACTATATTTCCACAAGGAGGTAGATTTACCATTAGCTCCTGAAGGAGGCAGTTTTTCAAGGGCAGGAGTAGTAAAATACTTAAGAAATCTATGTTTGAGAGTGAGGGACAGAAAGGAACAATACAATACAAGATGGGCTGAGAGGCTGGTTTTGTCATAAGCAGGAGAGGAACATTTCTGTGAAAAGCTGTTGTTAAAAGAATGTTGGGAATTTGAGATCTGCTCATTGGTTTGTAACATTAAAGTAGTCCCTGCAGAGATGGATTAGCAGGCAGAACGCAGGGGAGCTGTGGTTCAAAGGTTCATGATAAATTTATCACAGAGCTTTGCAAGTTATCACATGGATATTACCATTACCAGATATCTGATACAAACTATATGTTAGGCCATTCTCTATGGGTTCCTGGACGCAGGGTCCAAGCAAGAAGACAGCAGCTTTCTCATTTTAAGGCTGATTATCTGTCTTAATCCTAAAGAAGAATAGTTTTAATGTTTTGCTTTTGTCCTGATTGTACTCTAGTACTAAGGATTCTCCCTTACAGGGCCTGATCCAAAGGCCACTGAAGTCAATGGGAATATTCATTGGGCTTTGGATCAAGCACTGTCGTCCAGCTCATGCACAAAAGTAACGTTTTCAGAACATGCTGTACCTGTCAATCAAAACTCTGGCCTCTGCAATATGTGGAACACTGAGTGCAGATCCGATAGAGCCATTGTGTTCTGTGTCTGAGCACACAGATAATGAGAACAAAGACAGTGCAAAGTTCAGACTTCATTCCTTCCTCCACCTATATTGAGCTCTCTCCTCAAGCACTTCCTGAAAGTGGAGTTGTCTAAAGGTAGGTCTACACTACAATCAAAGATCCACAGCCCAGCCATGTCAGCTGACTCAAGCTTGCAGGGCTCAGGCTGTGGGGCTATAAAACTGTACTGTAGGCATTTGGGCTCAGGCTGGATCCACAAGTGGCCGTGGGTCTCAGAGCCTGGGCTCCAGCCCAAGCCCAAACCCCTCCACTGATATTTTTAGCCCCGCAGCCCCAGCCCCACAAGCTCAAGTCAATTGAGCCAGGCTCTGAGACCAGTGTAGATGTTCCCTAAGTTCCTATGCAGAATCATACTACAGCACCCCGTTATTGTGAAACTATGTATCATAACACCTGATATTTATTGTGCGGTTGTGAACTTACACTTACATTTGACCTAACAGTAATGTTATGTTTGTAATGTTACAACTGAACCATTCCAGCCTATTGGGCAATGCCTAGAGACTCTTTGCTAAGCAGAATGTTTTCATGCCAGACCTCAACGGCTCTGACGGATCAGATCTCTTCTGTAAACGTGGCTATAACAGTTCTAATACCTGGTTAATTGACATGGTGCCCCTCAGCTATTCTAGAGATCTGTCACAACAGTGTAACAACTATGTAGAGAAAATCACAGGAGGTGTCCATTCTCCTCTTGATGTGCATGCTTAAATCCATTAACGTTAACAGGTATCATGCAGCTTGCTAGGAGAATATCTAAAAATCCTAATTAGAAATAATATTTTCTTCCATTACTTTAAAAATTAAGATATTGGATACTCATTCTCTTGTTAGACCGTGACAGTTCATTACACTCTACCTACACCGTACTTTATATACAGGATGCTTTCCTAACAGGAAACGCTGAGCAATATGAACTGTGCTTCCCCCCTGCCTGCCTCATATCATCTTTCCATTATGTGCCCCTCAAAAGAAGCAAAAAGGGCGTCCCTCCTAAGCACTTTGCATATGCAGGTGTGAATGACGATGCAAGGGGCAGGGCAGCAGCACCAAATGCCTGAAAGCTTGTTCCGCCATGAAGTCACACCCAACCTTGATCAATCTCTATACGGAGTATGCTGGGTACACCGGCAATTAGTTTGCCCATTATTTATGTTCATCACTACTGCTGTGCCCCTGCCTTTCATTATTAAAAGTAAAAATATTATTTTATTATTAAAAAGTTAATGTCATATTCAGGACAGGTGCCCAGTTCACAGCCTAGGATACTGAAGCCCTACGTTTAACCACACAAACAGGTGCAACATGGCCGTTGTGACTTCCTCTCTCTGGGAGGTAATATGGAGCATCGGTCACTGTGCCTCAACCCTGCCCTGGAAGCACCATCTCTCAAGGACAGAGGATTCCAGACTCCGATCCACCAGGCAGTTAGTGAGGGTAGTGGTTGGTTTTGTGAGGCAGATGCTTATTCACTAGGAACTAGAGAGACACCACAAAGTAATTGCACAGAGGTGACTGAACGGTTGTCACAAGACACTGCCTCTGGTTTCTGGAAACCCAGGCTGAGGCTGGATTTGACCTCTCAGCTTTGAACTAAAAGTTTCCTAAATCCATTAATAACAGCTTGAACCACCTCGCCCCATAATCAAGACCAGAGTTAGGCATCAAAGCCCTCATTTCTAATAGCAATTGGAATCCACAGACCTGAATTTCTTGTGGTGCCTGCATTTTAGCCAGTTAACATTGTTACTAACATGCTTTATGCTTAAAACCATTACCATGACTTGGGAAGCCTTTCATCAGAACAATATGTTCTGCTGAAGCTCCATTGTTTAACAGGATTATTCATGTCTCTTCCATTGACAAGCTACAAAGCAGGGGAAGGCCAAACTAGCATTAGAGGGGAATATATGTAACTTCAGTGAAACAAACAGAAAATAAAAATTGTACTTTATGGACTGAGCTTTTCCTTAATTGCCTTGTTATATTCACATGAGGCAGATAATCACCTGTGCATGAATTTGTTTGTTGATAATACTGAAATCAGTAGGCAAAAGTATTTTACCGTGAGACCCCTCTATGTACCTTCTGGGATTTTATTTCAAAGTTCTTTTTTCTTTATCTTCTTGAAGTTTATCCTATTACGACATTGGAGGGCTTTCCATGCCTCTTAAAGGAAAAATATAGTACTTCAGACAGCTTGATAAACCTTTACTAAATAAGCCTAACTAACCATATATAGTGATATGCATGTATGAATAAAACCGATTTTTCAGAACTGTTTCTAGAAACGCCTTCTCTATCACCATCTCCATAATTATGAACAGGGCTATTGTCTCCAATCACCAAAATACTACCGATGCTTATTACTATTGGCATTTCTCAAAGTGCCTATCAGAATATCTCCAATTTCCAATCGCAGGGTACCTGTTATGACCCAGATGGTCAGAATTTGCTTGGTGTTAATCTGAAATAACTCCACTGAATTTACTGGCATTACTTTGTATTGCAAAAAACGTAACCCAGAGATGCATCTGACCACCATTGTCACACATGAAAGTCACAGGAAGTTTTCAAAGTAGTTGTAAATCGTGCTCTAGGTTTTAATTCAACAGTCTGCTCTCTTTTCAATGTGGGACTATCTTCAGGTGTCTCTGGATGAAAACAGAAAGAAAGACAGATGCTCTATTAGGCCTATACATTGCCATTAAGAGTGAGATGTTGGTAGAATTGGTGGAGATCAAGCAAGCTGTCCGGAGATCTCTAGCTTAACACTGAGACTAACACTGGTCAACCGGACAGACAACGAATCAGCCAAGAAGTTATGATGTTGATATCAAAGTTCAGTAATGAAACAGAAATAAGCCCCACTAAAGCAAAACCACAACTAGACCCAGAAGCCAGGTTCCATAACCCACAAGCCAAGATTGGTTAGATATAGGTCTCGTCTTCTCAAGGCGGCTTTCCTTAAGATAGAAGAGTCTGCTGCGTAGCAGCACCACCTACCCAGTCTGCCACCAGAGCTACTGCTGCCTCAGTTTTCCTTCATACATTTTGGTCCTCTGAGTCTGCAGTGCAATCAGGTTGCTGAGGTAACGTGGCTCTATGGCTAAATGACTGAAGTCCAATCCCTCCGAGGGTGCCAGTGTCCACAAGTACATACAAACAAATCTTTCACTCCGGTCTCACCAGGCAGAGTCCTTCCTTCCCGAGGGTCTATGTCACACCCACACATTTCCACTCTTCTCCTAGACTCCCCTCTAGCCCTTCAGGGCTCTGGTCAGTTCTCACTCCTCCCCTTAATATCAGGGGGTCACACTACTTCACCTCATTAGGTGGGGGTATAGGGGAACCCAAACCCACCCTCTTCTATGGGTGACTGGACCTGTGGCCCCTAAAGAGTTGGGCTGTCTGCTCCCAAAACCTCACTCTCTTTCCCAGGACTTCTTACTACATTACCAACCTTCCTGGCTGGCCTCCTGCTCTTTATGGAGCACCAGCTCCGAGGGCTTCACACCCTGGAATCCCTCTCAGGTATGCTCTTTCCTCTTCCAGCAGTCCCTGCTGCGAGTCACCAGACCCTTTGTCAAATGACATCATTCATTACCTCCACCTGGGGGGGCAAGCTAGGTCTGTTACAGGTGCAGCTGAGCCCCCTAATGTCTTAAAGGGCCAGCTCATGCTATGACATGGTTACACTACAGTATGCTTCATTTTTCTTAAGGCCTTCCTCCTCACTCCATAAGCAGAGATATTCTGTCAGAGGACAATCCACAGTCCATTACAGTCATTTGAAAGAGTCCATTGCAATGGACTATGGATCAGGCCCAAGTTCACAATACAGAATGAAAAGCTAGAGGAACTTCCTTATCCTATTGCTATAAACTCTAGCTTTTTCTTACAAGTCCTCTGATGTTTTTGGATTCAGCTTTGCCTCCCTCAAACGCACCTCTGAATTTGGCCTTGGGTCTATGAATGATTAAAAAGTCTACATTAGCATTGTACCTAGTGTAAAAATATCTGGGAATGTAAAATCCACTGGGACCTATGGGAATGAAATAGAATAATATGATTTTTATTTTACTTCCAATTAAATGTTAATTGTCTAAGGGAAAATGTCTGTTACCCGCGGTGTTTATTTTCTTTATTTTAATAAGAAGTCCTCTGGCATTAACCCAAAGCAAGTGGGGCATTAAATTGTGCTGACTTGTGTGGCAAGTACTCAACATTTCTCTGTCTCATTGCCTCAATGCAGCATCATAAATAAGTTTGATAAAGTGTGGCTTACTGGCTCAGGCCAATTTGGAGCCATACCTGAGAGATTAATCTCTAGTATCCTCTGTCCTCTGACGCTGCTGGAAAGTACCAACTTATCACTGCCATATTGTTAGTGTTGGACCCTGGATTGTTTGTAGCATCTATCAGTGGTTTACACTGCCTGTTATATAGAGTCACCATAAACAGCTGGAAGATGATTGTTGCCTGCATTCATCGCTGAAGAGGTAAAGACAAGACCTAGCAGTTCTTAGCCTTCCAACACCACATTCTCTACCAAAGGCAATTGGCTGAAGAAGATTTTTCTTTATCACTATGAAGAGATGGATTTAGATTTTTCTGTATCCTAGGCCATGGGTTAGAAAAACCGTGTGTGACTAAAGAGAGATTTTTCTCTTAGGATTCTATTCTTGTCAAGATCTCTTTTCTGTGGCTTTGATAATAGCATCAAAATGGCCTTCCCCTGCTTTGTACCCGAGCCTACAGCCGAAGTTGCTCAGCACTGTCTCCTGAACAAGTCATCATCTTGGCTTTGACAGTGCCTCTGGAAAGGACAGAGCAAGAAGTCAGCTAAGTCACCTGTTCCTGGCATTTTCAGGGCAGTTAAAGGGATACAGGTTTTGACTTTGCCAATGTGTGCTCTGCTAAGAGGTATTTGCAAATCCTAGATTATGATAGTCACAGTCTGCTCCATTAATTCACTGTTGAAAGTGAAGAGAGCAAGACAAATATAGTCATGAGATTCTAGGCTTCTACCGCAAACAATACGATTAGGGTTTGTTTTTTTTCAGGCAGATTCAAACTGATACAGATAAATTACTAACTGTTTTCCTTTACTCCCATAAAACATGACATTTCAGACTGTAATGAACTACTTGAGGTTATGACCCTTTGGCTTGCTGCTCACTTTATCACTTGACCTCTATCATGCTCACTCCTCTGTGATTCAATTAGCTCCCTACAGCCAGTGTGTGCACAGAGTGTTTCAAGAACAAGGTTTTCTTATTATACATGTGTAATTCAGCACTTGACCCTATAGTGCCTGGTGGAGCGCTGCAGCTGGGCAGAGAGAGTTATCCCAACCAGGTTTCCATGTTATTTTGGTTCTCCATGAATGGTTTCAATGGAGCCAGACAGAATCTAGCTAGAATAGGTCAATTCAAATGATAATAAGTGCATCGCCAACTAGGACTTCATGGTTGTCCCATTGCTTTTACTACATGGTTGCAGGAACTTCATGCAAGAGCAGTGATAGAATTCAGAACCTCCTACTCCAAAAGCACAGGCCAGCCCCTACCACTGCATCTGAAGGAGAATCTCCATTGACTATTAGAACTATATGGGCTATGGCACAAAGTTCAACAACTCTGACTCTATCCAGTAGGAAGCACTGGTATAGAACAGAGAGTAAACAACCACCATTATCGCAGTTAATCAATATTCAAATCTTATCCTCTTTCAGGATCAAGCACTATAGCAAATTAGTTTTACTAACTAGTTTAAACAATATATGATTTATATATTTACATTAATACAAGAAACAGTTCCTTGTCACCTGTGATAGCTCCATATTCAAACAAGTAGCTCAGTGATAAATTAAACAATATGTATGAACGATGGCAAGCACAAAATAACTGTGCGCAGAAGCTTAGTGTGCCAACCCTAATGATCAGAAACATCACTTGCAAATCAGAGAGTGCAAACATGGTCCCTTCAGGTCACAGCAGAAACACAACATTGTCCTTGTGTAGTGGAAGCTTGCTGTGGTATTGCATGTGGTTTACCAGTTGTGGTGTCTGTCTTGCTTTCTGCCAACACCTTTCATGGGCATCCTCTGCTGTGAACAGCAAACACACACTTCTGAAAAAGTATGTTAGGATTAATATGAGCAATTAATAAGCTCAGGGAAGCTCCAAGTCCATTAAACCTCTATTTACCACTCAGCCAGTGGAGGTTCCTCAGGCTTTGTACAACTTATTTTGAATAAGATACAATATGATTTTTACCTACTTGTATATTGGATGTGAGTGCACGTTTACAGGTCAGTTCTTCCCACCAACTTCCTCACTGGACCAAAGCCTCCACTGCTCTCAAATGCTGTAGATGAATTTTCATGTGCTCAGCCCACATTCAGGGATTTACATGTGTTTCCACAATTGATAAGTAGCTACATGGATTCCCAAACCAGGAGCCTTCTCTAAAAAGCACCAGAGAGAAAACAGAGACAGAAAAAGGTAATATTCCTAACATTGTTTATTATAATGGTTTAAGGAGTGGTGGCCGTCTTCAGACTAGGAGACACAGGTGGCTGGACTTGATGTTCACTTCTCACTGATGCTGGTTCAAAAAGGAATAAGAGCTGAAAGGGTAGATAGGGGAGCAAAACTATTCCTTTTGTTTTCCCCCAGTTAGAGCACTAGCTCGTGATAGTATCACACTCTGCTCTAGACAGGTAACTATAATCCCAGGACCCAAAGCCAACACTGCGTGCATTACTGTACTATACAGAGTTCCTCTTTAGTATGGCTGGGCCATCAGGGAGTCTTCATATTTCTGAGGATAGTAATTTGTTGTCAACGTTTTTTCATGTCTTGTAAGATGAAATGTGAATGAACTCAGCGGTTGTGTGCCAAGGAAAAGGGCGGCGTAAGCTTCATTCTCCTAGATGAAACCTTGGGCTGTGCCAACCTGCGCTGCCTTGTGCAAGTTGAACAAAACCCTTTAGCTCCACTTTGCATTAGCATGCTGAAGCCACAACTTTTACTTCCTGCCTCAGAGAGCAGCCCCTGCTTTACATAAATCTTTAATGAAATGCTCTGCCTCCAGCACTAATGCCAGAGCACAAACGACAGGGCTGAAGGAAAACACGGTTTTGCCTCCAAAACCAGAGCAGTTGTACAGATAGTAAATGTGATTTTTATGTGCTATGGATTGGTGGGGTCCCTGGGGCTCCATTAGACAGGCTCTAGCACTAAGGGATGTGAGACGCTGGGAGAAGAATTGTAAGTACTTTCCAGAAAGAAAGAAAAAATAAGAAGGCAGTTTAACTGCAGTGCCTGGTAAAAACACAGCAGGCTCAATCCAGTTGTCTGATATGTGCATTTAGTCTAAGCATGTGCAGAAGACGACATTCTAGGGTGAACAGTCTGTATTGCCAATCTCAAGTGTTCAGAACCCAGGAGTCAGCCCCCTTCCCCTTCCCCCTCCCATCGTGAGATTTTTTTTTTTAAAAAATCTCATTATTTTTAAGACAAATAAAATAATACATTGGGCAGTGCTTAATTTGTAATGAAAGAGGTGCTGGGGCTATGAACTGCCAAGCCTAGAGGTTCCAGGGCTCAGTCCTGGCAAGCCCTGGCACAAATCAAGCGCTGCATTTGGGGCTCTTCGTATTTGCCCTTTGGGGTTTTTGAGCCTTTATGGTTCACATTTCCAAGCTTTTCTCCACAACGACGAGGGCTAAAATGTACTTAAAAAAAACCGGAAAGCTGAGCTTCTCACATCGTGATCCAACTCCAGCTGTTGGGATTCAAGATAAAATCCCCAAATATAACGAAGCCTGTGCTAAAATTGTGAGAGTTGGCAACAAACGAGCCTGCTATGGTGCAGATTGTAAGGCAGGATCAAGAGGAGATGTGTCAGAGATCAAGAAAGCTGCAAATGTAGACAGGAATTTCTTTCTTTTTTTTTTTTAAAGGCAAATATTTAAGACTTCACGCTACAAGGCTTGTTTCATGTATTCAAAGACGTCTATGGGAATTAAGATACACATTGTCCATCGATCATGCTATTATTATTTTATCACTACAGCACCTAGGAACCCTAGTCATAGACCCCATTGTGTAAGGCACTGAACAAAGACAGAACAAAAAGATGACCCCTCTCCACAAATCTGAGTATAAGACAAGAGACCACAGATGGATACAGACAGACAGAGACGGGGGAGTACACAGAAAGAATGAGACAATATTAGTCACCGTGATTGGCAGTGGTATTAGCAAGCCAGTGACCTAATCGTTGTCAATTTTTTTGTAGGAGGATGTTTGTTTAAACCCGAGACTGCTTTGAAAAATCTCAACTCTGAAGTCTAAATTGGCTGCCCAACGCCTCATTTAAGATAGCTGCTCCTAGGCCCCAATTCCGCAAGTCGTGTAAGCACGTGCCTCAGCATGCAACAATCAATGGGGCTACTTATGTCATCAAATTTAAAATCCATAAATGCTCTGCTGAATAAGGATGGGATTATCCACAGACTTCAGGGCCTGCCTGAACAGAGGCCTTAAAGATTTATAGTGGTCACCATTAGGAAGTTAACACTTGCCAAGGGTGAACATACAATTACAGCACTTCTAATTATTCTAACTATAGGTAAAAACTATGGTCTCGGAGATGCACTGTGTGGCAGCTGCTGGCAAATAGCAGCTTATGAATGGGCATTTGGGCTCCCAAATGAGGGATTTGAGAACCCAGGCCAGAGCCCCAAGCCTGAGTTCATCATTTAATTATATAATCTGTATAGTACGGGTCCTGAACGTCTGATATTTAAACAATATATAGCTTCAAAATAATCCCTCTCTGAATTGCTTGGTTTTCTCTACTAAACAGTACAGGGTTGTTGAAACAGAAAAATAAATTCCAGAAAATGGGCAATCGTTTAAAAATATCAACAACAATGAGTAGTGGATACCATTCCCACACACAAAATAGAGATGCAGAACTGAGTTTCATATACCCCAAAGCACCGGGGCTCGATTCAGCCATTTTTGAAAAAGGACCAACTGCAAAATTTGCATTTAGTCTTGGGTTTCGGTTCCAAGGTCTCCCAGAGTTTGGAAGTGTTCAGAACCAGTCCTCTGATTCAGGTCCTCCCTAATTAATGCAGGAACTTGTCAATACACCAATGATTGCAAACGTACAGAGGTTTTTTTACACAGCTGTTGCTAAATTTTACAACACACAAAATCCATGAATAACACTAAGCTCCTGCTGTCGTAGCAGTTTTAATTCTGCCATCACCTCTGGGGTAGAGGATGGTAACTTGTATCCGACCCGCGAGCCGCACTCCACCTTTTATATGTATCTGCATCCACACCAGCACTATCTCACTGCTAGAGCCCTGCGTGGATACAAATATTTGGATCCGCATCCAATCCGCGATCCACAAGGATGGTAAACAGTACAACAGCATCCATATCCCCAGATAGACAGCGGATATCCACGGATTTGCAGGGCTCTGGACATATCTTACTACAACTGTACATGTGGTTGCACTAAATGAGCATGCAAATCAGGTGTGCAATTGCACACGCTTTTCTGTAAAATCTGGCCCCAGTCCATGCCGAGCAGAGAGGAGCTCTGTTTCAAAGATCAAATCCAAAAGATATTCAATACTCAATATATTTCCCTTAGACAGAAGGAAGGACAACTCAAACCGGACAGGATTTGAATCCATCGATTCAGGGAATCTAGGTTGTGGAAGGGCTCAGTTTACTGTAATTGGGGCTGTGCACAAAATTCACTGAACAGACCCGAAATCAGGGAGGGTTTGTATCCAGCCAAATCTCTACAAGATCACCCTCTCCAAGGCTGGCAAACACCCAGCACAGCACCAGTGGTTCAATGGCTCCCTGAAGACAGCAATGGTCCCTGGGCCCTAGAGGGAAGCTGGGAGGAATGGGATTCGGAGACAAGATTAATGTCAGTGGTGCACACTCGGTACGATCCAAACCTCCAAGCAAACCAGCAGGCGTTCACCCACTCCCGTCTCCTGTGAACAGACACTCTAGGGTCTGGATTGTGAAAAATCAAATCTCTCATTGACTTCACTGGACAGAGGATTTGGCCCTTAGGGAGCTAATGGGAAGTGCTACGGGAATGTTTGAAACACGTCTAAGCTAGTGACACTCTTAGGCTACGTCTTCACTACCCGCCGATCCTGCGGGTAGCAATCGGTTTATCGGGGATCGACTTACCGCGTCTCGTGAGGACGCGGTAAAATCGATCCCTGATCGCTCTGCCGTCGACTCCGGAAATCCACCTCGACAAGAGGCGGTAGCGGAGTCGGCGGCAGCGGTCGGCTTTCCCCCGTCCTCACCGCCAGGTAAGCCGACCTAAAATACGCAACTTCAGCTACGGTATTCACGTAGCTGAAGTTGCGTATCTTAGGTCGGAACCCCGCTGTAGTGTAGACCTAGCCTCACTGGGAAAGACAATCATCTCCAGCTCTCCACGCTAGTATTTCAGCGAACAGAGGTCGGGAAAGCTTCCATATTTACAGCACCCCTGAGCTGTTATGTTCCAGGCAGTAACATCTATCAGCACGCCGCCGCAAGCAAACTTGAATCAGCGTAACAAACTCTCTTCAGGTCTCTCCCTTCCCATGTGTAAGGTGGACGGTGCCTATGACCCCGTGGGCACGACCAGCCTGTTATTACTACTACTGCCAGTCTACGCACCAGCAAAGACAGATGGGAAGCAGGCCGTGATGGCAAGGGAGGCACATCTGCCTGGACAAGGACTTGTAAAAGCACCTTGACTTGAGTGGAAATAAGAGGTTTAGAGAACTGACATCAGAAAAATTGGTAGCTTTGCGTTTCGCCTATTCAGCACTATGGTCAGATTCTGCTTTTGAATGGGCCACTATGTAACGCAGTCCTAGAGCTGTCTTTGGTATGCACGGTGGTGTTCCTGAGGGTGGTGGTATAATTATGCCAACGTGAAGCAATGCTGAACATGCTGACAAAGAGAAGGGAAGTGACCTGGAAATGACAAACTGAAGCAAGGCAAGGAGTGACGATGGAGCTGCACAGGATAAAGATTCGCATGGTTATATTGATAATGCTCTCTGAGGAAAGATGATTGGTTTTGTCTGATATATTCTGTGCGGCGCAGCCTTTGCTAGGAGTCTCTCTGGTTTGGGCAGCAGCTTTGTAGATTGGCAGCTGGAAGATTAATCTCACGTCTCTCCAGAAGTGGTGGGGGCAACGCAGCGAAACCAGCTACTTTAGTTTTTTATCACGTAGGATATTACATCAAACCGACAGAAATGCAGAGGCCGGAGTGCAGCAGAAGCTTCCCAGCAGAACGCACAGATCTGCTGCACGTAACCCTTCACAGCTCAAACTGCAATTCTTAGGGCTGCACACCATTGGTTTATACTGGGAAGAGACAGAAAGTCAACGCAATGGTAAAGGGCTCCTCATATGGGTACACAATGTCAGCAGTCATATCAAAGAGCAATTCTAAGTCCATGGAGCTATATTTCATTGATGGAAGTTGTTTAATAGTGAAGACAGTAAACAAGTATCTGTTAATTCATGAGGTAAGGTAAATGATTGCACTTCCTGCCCAGTAACCTAGGTACAAAACCCTTGGCTATACCAGTACGTAGTAATAGAATTCACATGGTAAAAGAAAAAAACCAAAGTACCCAAAAGAAAAATACAGAAGAAGATGGGGCTGTTGGGTTATACAGAGACAGCTCTGGAGCCAACACTCTGAACTGCCTTAGGTGGGTTTAAGACCCTCACGTGTGAATGAACAGAGGCTGAGTTGGCCTCCTTAGCACCCATGGGAAGAAGGGTGCAGGATGCACTGTGCACAGGCCAGTTAAGAGCAGTGCTGTTGACTCCTGGATAAATGCCTCCAAACTGTCACAGCTTGCATGCTGGGTGGAGATGGGGAAGATAGTAGAATGGATGTATACCATCACCCTTTGGAGGGGCAGGTGAGCATGGTAAACCCAAAATAAACAGAACAATAAAAGAAAATAGAAAATGGACCTGTTATAAGACTAGACCAGTTAAAAAGGGCAGATTTGGTTAATGGGAGGAGCTCCTCGTTAAAATCCACAATGCTTCTCCACTGTCCTCCTTCAGACCCCTCCTTAGGGTTCACCTTTGCTGTGATGCCGACAAAACATTTGACAATGGCAAGACTGTTGGTGTGTGGAGATGGCTGCATATTAGACCAGACGTGTTTCACCGTTATCGCCTCTCTCCATTTGTCGGTCTTCTCTGCCTCTTGTCTTTTGTCACAACCTAAGCTGGTAAGCTGTTTAGAGTAGAGACAGTCTTTATATTATGTGTGTGTAATGCCAATACTCCTGAGGGATCATCAGCTGCAGGGATCAAACCCGAGAGCTTCTGGGTCCTAATGCATGAGCCTCTCCTGCCTGCACTAAAAGATCCAGCTCTCTTAGGGCATGCCTACACTTACAGTGCTGCAGCGCATTTGTACAAGTACCACCACCATGAGCGGCAGAAGCTATGTCGCAGGAGAAGCTCTCCCGCCGACGTAGTGCTGTGCACACTAGCGCTTATGCTGGCATAATTTATGTCACTTGGGGGTGGTGGCATATTCACACCTCTGAGTGACATACGTTTTGCTCACATAAGTGGCAGAGTAGACATAGCCTAAGTCAAGGTGTAGCATTCTCATCAATTGCTATATGGCTTTACAACCACTAGAGAGGGACAGAGCACCAAACCAAATACACATGTACTCTACCTAATCTCATGGGAGCTTGATCCTTGATTGGGGTTTTTTTGTGCTATGGAAATGCAAATATCATCAACTATTACAATTATCATCATCATCATCCAAGTGCAGTATGGAACATGCCACTCCACTCTCCCTCAGTATAAAGGCCACAGCCTGCATTCAAAGCCATCTCTTACTGCGACGCTGCACTCTTATTTTTATTGAGGGAAATCATGCACAAGAGAAATGTGAGCTTTTGCATGTATGATCCTTCCTCATTTTAAGGTTCTGAAATTGCTAGTTTTCTTCTCTCACTCCTTTTGGGTCTTTGTCCCACACCCATCTCCTCACCTTTAGTCATCAGGATGCTGAAAGCTAAGGAATGGAATAATGGACCCATCTTCCTGGAACAAAATGTAATAGTCATCAGAACCTTCATTTCTACAATTTCAGAAAGAAAAGTCAATATTTATCCTTTGGAATATTTTCCCTGGATTTTCCCCCTTATGTATTCCCTGTTGTTACCAGAAGGCCAAAACTTTGCAAATACATTATCCACTGGATAATCAATATATCAGTGCATAAATGAATGACCTTCAGTGCATCTTCCTCTTACTGCACCAATTCCCTGACTTTTTTGTAACTGTTTTAACTAAATCCATTCTGTGCTTTAACTGTACTTTTGTATTAGGTATTCTCAGTTCAAGAGCTTTGCATTTCTAATACACATGCATATCTTATTCTAATGGCATAAAAAGGAGATATTGGAGTTGCTGAAGATTCTCTCTTTCCAAAGCTTTCTTCCTTTTGCCTATGATCCCATCTATTCCCAGCCACGCTACAGTCTAACAGTGTTATAACAGCTTTTTTCTGTAGGCAGGAAAAACATGATACAGCTGCATTAAAGAACCATGCTTTAAACTATGATTCTGTCACTATTAAAATAGGGTTCTCTAAATTGATTATACAGTAGTAACAGGTTTTTTTTTATCTATACAAGCAAGAAAATCTTGACAGAATTTGTTCACAACTGTGTTTAAACATGGCCAAATAAATAACAATAATATCGATGGGGTCCTTAGGCATGATGATAGAATAATTGTATCTCTCATTGGCTTATTTGACAGGACCATTATGATGTTACACCACTTTTGTTAGGGTTGCCAACTTTCTAATCACACAAAACCGAACACCGTAGTCCTGCCCCTTCCCTGAGTCCCCAAGCCCCCGCTCACTACATTCACCCCCCGCCCGATGGCTCGCTCTCTCCCACCATCACTTACTTTCACTGGGCTGGGGCAGGGGGTTGCGGTGTGTGAGGGGGTGAGGGCTCTGGGGTGGGGCTGGGGATGAGGGATTTGGGATGCAGGAGGGGGCTCCAGGCTGGGGCCGAAAGATTCGGAGTGCAGGAGGGGGCTGTTGGTTGAGGCAGGAGGTTGGGGTGCAGGAGGGGGTACGGGCTCTGGGCTGGGGCCAGGGATGAGGGGTTTGGGGTGAAGGAGGGGGCTCTGGAAATCTCCTACCATCTCTCCTCCAGCTGATGGAGATGTTTGGAAAGACATTCTTTCCAAAGCCTGTCTTTGTTATACAGTGGGAAAAATGAATGTTTCTACTATCCCTTCAGAAATTAAGACTTTTTTTTTCTGAATATTGTTAAAATAGTATGAAACATCCACGTTTCACAATACACCATTTAAACAAAAACACATTTCTCCAATTGAATAGAAAAAAATTGCGAATCCTTTCTATTTAAACATCATAGTGAATGGACATTTTAAAGACACATACAGAGCGTTTTACGGTGGTTTGTGGGAGACAAGAAATGTAAAATTCAGAGTTACTATTCCTCATGGAAATGAGATGGGTGTATTTATTTTATACCCTAGCTGACACATCAGAATACATTTTAATCTATACCAATATAAATAAATCAGAGGCTGATTGTCTCTGCATTAGAATTACCATTTCATGCAGAAGTCAGGGCATAGCTGAGAAGTGCATACCCTTTGGAATCCATGCAAAAAATAAAGCTGAATCTAAGGACTAAACCATGCATGAATTCATTACATCAATTCGTTTCATAGCAGGCTGTTGTCATGTAAGAAATACAATGTGGCCGGTCAGAGCAAAGCTCTGACTAAGGTGTTTTTTAAAATCGGAACACAGCAGAAGATGTTTGGGGGGAAAAGTAATCACACTGAGTGACGCTATCTGTTGAATGACAAGCAGAGAGCAGTTCTGAGAACACTGTGCGTGTGAATGTGAATTAATGCATTAGCAAGCTGTCCTGACATCTGCAGCTCCGCCAGTCACAAAGTTGCTCATTTGCAGAGCAGGATATAACTTGCCATCAGACAGGAGGAGTTCAATATCCATTAACAACAAGCCCTCCCCCTCATGCTGCTACCAGCAGTAGTGACCGCTGTGCTGCATGGGCTTTGTCGGTTTCACCACCTGCTGTGTATGAGCACTGCATTTGGAGACACCCTGGAATACTTCAGGGCTAGTCCTGAAGAGGAGGGATTTTCATGCCCTAGGGTACGTCCACATTACCCGCCGGATCGGCGGGTAGCGATCGATCTATCGGGGATCGATTTATCGCGTCTCGTCTAGATGCAATAAATCGATCCCCGAATGCGCTCCCCGTTCTGGAACTCCACCAGAGCGAGAGGCGGAAGAGGAGTTGATGGGGGAGCCACGGCCGTCGATCCCGTGCCGTGAGGACGGGAGGTAAGTCGATCTAAGATACGTCGACTTCAGCTACGCTATTCTCGTAGCTGAAGTTGCGTATCTTAGATCGATCCCCTCCCCCAGTGTAGACCAGCTGGGAAACTGAAACTGCTTTTGGGAAATGAAAGTCTACATTTGGGGTTTGCAGGCCATTGCCAGAAAAATAGGGGCTTCATCTCCTAAACTTACAGAAAGCAATCCCTCCATATGCTCACTCTATGGCGTGTCCTCTTCGAAAAAAGAGCTAAGTGAAAGGACAGCATTTGGAGAAGCAGGATTCAGACTAGTGAGAATGTACCGTAACAACGAGACTTACTCAAAATCCTCCCGGCCGGGCAATTCTCTGGTGGGCCCCTGGGCACGAAACTCTTTTGTTGCCAGGTGCTGAGGCTAATGTGGTTGGTTTTGCTACAGCAGAATTGCTGGACACAGATTTAAGGAGAATATACAGTGAGAGGTTTGGGACTGGCTGGAAACACGAAAGGGGAAGCAGATGGGTCGACGCTGTTTACTGCAGTGCTCTTTAATGTCACATGCTCCCCTTTTTATTTTGAACCAGAACAGCATGGCATATCTGGGGGAGAGGATGGCATGGACACCCTTTTCTCTCTTCCCCAGCTACCAAAACCACCTTCGGTCCACTCCCATTAGCCCCAACAAAAATAACCTCTGACATCCCCAGCCATGCAGCCATCACTAGTAACTAGATTCACACGTGTAGGGGGTTAAACTTGAAAGATGTTGACTCTGCTTCCGGCAGGCAGTGTGTTGTGGAGGGCTTTGGCCCTGTAGAATCTCTATTGGGAGCTCCTGTGTCTGTTCCTGAAGGCTGAGCTCACCTTTCGGCACTCAGGATCAAATCCTGGTACTATTCAAACAACCTGAGCAGCCAAGCCATGCATAGGAGAAGGGGGGTTGGAGAAAGGATTCTTTCCCTCAAGGGCAAAGCCCTGAGAATTCATTAGCACAAACACCTGCTCCCAGTGCCATGGGGGGAAAAACAGCTGGTCTATCTACATAGCTGTCCATAGGATCAACCTAAGCAGTCAGTCCTAACAGAGGTATAGTAAACACTGAAACCCAAAACATGGACCTGAAGCTTCTACTCCAGTGCCAGCAAACACTTGGGAATGTTTATTTGTCTCTAGCGTTTGCCTGATCACATGTGGTATTATTGCTGTTTTTATATCATTCCTATGAAAGTGCCACATTTTTCAGGTGGGGTCATAAAATGTGAGGCAGTCTGAACAGCGAATGTTGAAATATTTCCCCACAGCAATATGCAATACTGGGACATAGGGAATATTTACAGCTTTTCATTATTTTATTTTTATAAGCAGTAAACAATCTTTACACTGAAATGATGTCTTACACTGACAGTCTCTGTTTTTGCTTTTCAGAAAAGGAATACTGATGAGTGGTCGGACAACTGGCAAACGTAACTTGTGAGCACCGACTTCTCTGAGCTTTCCAAGGAAAAAAGGTGAGATTTGTTTCTTTCTTAATGAATTTCTGTCTATTCCTCTTTTAAATTGATGTTTCTAAACCAGTTCTTTGATACAACATTTAATTTTCTGAATGGTACATAACATACACACATTGATTAGAGAGAGATTCTGAGCCTTGGAATACAACTTTTCTGTAGTTCCGATGACTCGAAAGGTAATTTCTTGCAATACTTTTGCAAGAAATTGCAATAAGTCAGGCACTTCTAAATCAGAAAGCAATTTTTTCTGCTTACTGGTGCAGGCCTAATGTTTGAAGAAGTTTAGCAGCCCTGAAAACATCTATACTCAGATGGCAAAGAGCCTCTAGCGGCAGCCTTCTAAGGTAGTGAGATTTCAGACCTTTCTGATTACCATTTTGCTATTTTTTCTGCATCAGTTTTGTTATGAACCACTACAATTAGAGACTAATGGTACATAGTGTTAATTTCTAGATGATTAGTTCAGAATGTTCAACACATGTTCAAATTCAAGTGGGAAAGAGCAAGTCTACAATCAGTGTAGGGTGACCTGATGTCCCGATTTTATAGGGACAGTCCCGATTTGGGGGACTTTTTCTTATATAGGCTCCTATTACCCCCCACCCCCATCCCGATTTTTCACATTTGCTGTCTGGTCACCCTAAATCAGTGTAATGGGATACTAAAAGCACAAAATCTCATGACCTGGAAGGGCAAGAAACCAATACTCCAACATTGGATTCCCAGCAATTCCACTTAAGTATTTCACTTTTTCTAGCCCCAGCAGGTCATAAAATACTGGAACCTCAACATTTTCAATATTCCTTTGATCTAGTCACACACTTTTTATGCTGGTCCATTATCAACAGTTAACATCCTGAGCTTGCTGAGTCAAGGTGAAACGCACAATTCAGCCTTTTCTTTACCCCGTTGCAGATGTAGTGTGTCCTTAAATGGTCTCTACTGACAATCACACATGCTTTACCTTTTCTTTATAATGGTTCTGGTTAAGACAGTATGTGTGTTTCTAAATAATTTTGAGCTAGTTGATATCTTTGAAAAAATTAAACAGTTCCCTCCCCCCCAAAATACACACAGACAAGAATAAAATAGTCTAATAAAGGAGAAAGAAGATGGGTAATATCCACCAGACTGAGCCCCTTGTTGTAATGGTGGAACAGCTCTTGTTTTCTGGCTCAGGATATAAACAAGTTCCAGAGAATTCTATCGTTCATTGCTAATATTTAATGTAGGGCTCTTCTACTATATTAACAAATTTTTTTATCTTCAGTATAGCACCTAAGAACCCACTTACAGCTACTCAAAGTCTAGTATGAAACAGTATTGTTGAAAAACTAAATGTCACTTGTAAAAGTGTTGCTTTGATTTTTCTGTGATTAAAGTTACTGGCCAATTCAATACAATGCATAGGTTTCATGGGTGTCAATATGTCTGTATTGTATCCGTGCACAGTTGGATAACTAGTGCACAGTCTCTTTAAAAGAGGCACAAGAAGTGACACTGGTACATGAGTTCTCTGTGAATGTATATGTGCTGAGCTGTGCTGCTGAGAGTAGAGTGTGTATTTTAATGAAAGCCTGGTTAGTTTACCCTGTCCAGGGTGGATCTCTATTCCTGTGAGCAGTCTACACAGTACAATGTCTTCACTGCAGAGTTAACCTGGGCCTGGGCACCTGGGCTACCCTAGCCCAGGTGAGAGTATCCACACTGCAAATCCACACCTGAGCCAGACCAAGTAGTTGTGTCCACACTGATGCTGCACTCATCCATGGAGGGGGGTGCTAAGACTTCTGGGGCACATCCCATGGTTCTTAGTGCTGCACTAAGTGGCACCGTTCTATTAATTGTTTTGCAGCATATTGTCCAAGGCAGGGAGCTGTGACCTTTGGTCGTCTGGTATGTTGCCTTGAGAGCTTTGATTTTCTCCCTGCACCGAGGTCGTGTCTGCCAGCTAACTGAAGACGTCCTCACAGAACTGCAGATTTCAGATATATCTCCTCTAATTTGGGCTCTTACTGACTTCACACCAGAGGTCCACCCGAACCTTGGCGTCAGTATCTGGCCAGCTGGCAGCACTCTAGGAGGATTTTTCCCATCTCTGTTTAGTGCTGTGGAAGTGCAACAGAAATGTAGCAGGCAAACATGCTGAACCGGTGTGCATAAAGTGATAGGTGACATGGTCAGCAGAAGAAGGGAGTAGGCAGAGAGCAAGAAAATATGACCCTGGTGGAGTTTGGGGAAGGCACTGAAGGACTTTCAGCACCTGAGTTAATTCGCCTGCATCCACACTGCAAATTGGTCTGGTTTCCAGCCTGAGTGAAAGTGGAGCCCGGATTCTAGCCTATATCTCTAGCCAGGCCAGCTAACCCAGATTTAAAGCATGGGTCAGAGGTTTGTGTGTATGGACAGTAGCTGGGCAAGGGGCCACACCTGAATAAGAACCTGGGTTAACTCTGCAGTGAAGACAGACCCTCAGAGAATGGGAAGACCTCCTTGGCCTAGTTCAGCAATCCTAAATCCTGCAGCATCAACTGTACCAAAGGTCCATCCCTATCCCCAGTACAGACCCTGTAATTACTCCCAGATCTGATGCCACAAGACCACATGACAAGCTAACAAAGGGACAAATGCTCGGCCTGCTGATGTGTGGAACTGGGAGGTTCAGCAGCCCAGGCGGAGTTATAAACAGGCGACAGCATGAAAATTAAATAAATCCACGCGACAAACCCAAGCATGAATCTCTCTGTGTGGATTTACATCAAGCCCATCTTCCCCTCTCTGTCAGGATAACTAGACTGCTGTTGGCTGTTTTAAGAACTTGCTTGGAAAATAGCGCATCACCCCCGGAGCCATGGTCACACAGAGGACATTAAACCACAAACCACTGGATGACGTATACCCTAGCCTGGCACAATTCACTTCACATTCATGGAAAGGGAATAAACCATCTGTGGTTTTGTGATGTGTTAAAGCCAATTGTTCAAACCCATCCCCTGCTGGCCCTGAATTTGGCCCGGCGCTCTGACAAAGTGCTCGTTTCCCCAGTGACACACACAGGCCGGTGCAGTGACAGTTTTCACACCTCCTGCACTATCTGGAGGACTCGTGAAGGGGACAGTTCTAGTCGACTCCCCTCAGCCAGTGCATTAGAATGTTGGGGGCTTCACCCAGAGCACACATGTGATGAGGCTGCCGCCCACCTTTCCCCTGGGAGGCTAAACAGGTCTCACCCTTAGACAGTTTTTCCTGCTATGCCATCTACACATTTCCCTTTACTTAATTTCATCCCTTCGTGGCCGCAAAGTGCAAATAGGTTTCTATTACCACTGACATCAAGATGCTCAATGGGACTTTCACTATCAAAAATAGTTGGCATACCGCAGCTGTACCTACACTGATGCATTTGTCATCTCAAGCATAACATTTGCTCCTTAGCATGCATATTATTTTACAGGGTGCAGTTGTCATGCATTTCCTCAACAATTTAAAACCCTTTACACTTTCCTCCCTCCATGTGCTCATAAAAGTCACTTGCCACGTGGATTTTTTTTTTAATTGACCCTTTCAAAACATCAAAATCAAAGTTTTTCTAGTGACAGAACCTTAGATTTCTCATTTTAGCTCCCTAAATGCCTATGAATGTGGCAGTATAGGATGGGTTGTTTATCCTTCAACATACAATTAAAAACCATGGGTGTATCTGTACGCTTGAGTGTGAGATGGGATATATGCAAAATGTAATAAACAGAATTGTAGAGCAATCCATGTGCACAGTTAGGCCTATAAAAATGAACCCAAGTATCTTATTAACAGCTATTAGAAAGTAGGTACAATTACTTGGCCAGCGATGCCGGCAGAACTTTCTCTTTTAAAAGACAAACATTCAAAGGGGTATTTACGCTTTGTGGGGGAAACATTCCTACTTTCATTTTCCAAAGCTCAAAAGGCCAGATTCTAGTCTCAGTTACACCAGTATAAATCCAGAATAACTCCAATGGATAAATAAATCGCTGGACTGATTCTGGATTTACATCAATTTAACTCACACTTCGCAAGAGAAATACTCCTGACGACATGCTCTTCCTCACTATGGCATTTAAACTCCTACTCCAGCCCCGGCTAGACCTGTTGTGTTGATATTTACTGACTTATTGACTCCAAAGCGCTTTTGATCAGGATAGTGCTTGCCTCAATATCTCTGCTGAATTTCACTTTTAGTGGCCTGATCCCATTAATGACAATGGAAAGACTTGAGAGATGGATGAAGTTGTAGGTGCTTAGGAGTAAACCTTCCCATCTGGCCATGAAAATTAGAAAATCCAAACTGTTTACCCTACCAATTGTATTTTTTCTAGTACAAAAACGCCAGATCTAGGGCTACAACAGAAAGTTTCCAAGATGTTTGTGTTTTAGAATTCAAATATAATATACAGGGCTTGATTCTCCTCTCGTTCACGCTGGTGTAATTCAGGAATAACTCTCAATGGCGCTCCCTCAGTGCAAAATGGATGAGAGGGGAAGTTAGGTCTATCCTACACCTCACCTAATTTATGCTTTATTTCTATTTTATAATAATAGCCTGGGTTAGACTGTTAGTTAGATGTGCACACTCCCCTAATGGCTGCTAGATTTGTATTTTATGTTTACAGTTGAATTTTATGACTACACTTTGTCATATCACTGTTGTCATTCGTGGTTCCATTTACAGAATGTACCTTACGACTTATGATAATACACAAAACTGTTAGCTCCCAAGAGAGAGTTCCCACATTTATATCCCAAGAGAGAGTTCCCTCTGACAGATGCAATCAGTGACATTTTGTTAAAACTGTCTCTTTGAAACATGTATATTTTTTACAATAGATTCTGTACTCCTGAATATTCATGTTGTGTGGTAATGACAGTGTGGTAAACTCTCCAAAGCATATCAATTTGAAATCAATGACCTTTAAATTACCTAACAACAATAGCAGCATCACACAACATCTACCATGTGAAAAGAATCCAAGTTATTTTCATTAGCAAGGCTCACTCTTGGATGTGTGCTTTCCATGTGATCAATCCACTTTTGGAAGGTACTTATTATTAAATAGGGCTTTACTATTAAAAACAAATACAAACTATTTAATAATACACAGTTGTACTGCAGTGTACAAACTAAACATATTGTAGATGATTACATACGTTAGTGATTTACTATGCAGTATTGATAAATAATAAGATTAAAAGCAGAAGACGATAATTTCCTAACTGTATACATCTATTATATAATCATATCTTATAACCAGTTACTTATTCAAGATATGAAAAGTAAGGAACCTACATTGTATCCGCTATTATAAAGAATGTATTTAGGATAGTAAAGTTAATGTGATTTATGCACATGCTTAACTTTGCTGAACGGGTGGGACCTGAACAAATGCTTAACGTTAAGCAGGTGCTTAAGTGCTTTGCTGAATCAGGGCTTTAAATCACTCAGTCATCTGGTCACAGAATAGTTTTTCCAACAGATGCATTTCAATCTTCACATATGCCTGATCTTTAGTAACCAGGGGATTCGGTATTTGCAGCTGTCTGTGTAGCTTTGATACATTATTTAATACAATATTAATTTAATATTCCAACCATATATGAGCCATATGACTGAAACTTCGGCCCCCATGCTCCCATCTGTACACATGGATAAGAAGGTTCTACCGAGTTCCTGGTCCACAGATTGGGAGGGAGAGAGTTGAGAGGGCCAGGAGGCATCTGCAGATTCTTCCCCACTTCTCTCAAATCCATGGAGCATAGTAATTTATACTTATTTCCCCTTATTGTGTGAAACTTCCCTAAGAGTGGTCCCAGGGGCAGCTATGGGATAGCAGAGTCCCAGCAGCATGATTCCTGTAGGAAGCAAGCAAGCTGTCCAGCGATAGCAGGGAACAAAGGAGGGAAGGGTGCAGTCAACAGTCCACTGAGCAGATGCCATTTGCCTCTGGTGGATCCCCCATCCAATAGAAGAATTAGAGGGAAACTCCATATGTGCATACTCATCATTCCGATAATCTGCATTCGGGTATCTCAACATAAAGAAGCATCAGACCTTCAGATTATAACAATGTAGAACTTTGTATCTTCCTGTATATGTGGATTTCTCTTAAACCTGATTTGATTCATATAAGATAAATTGCTATTAATGTTTACCATGGAACATGCTGTCAATACCACACATGCTGTATGAGGTTTATATGACTGCAGATGCAGCACCTATGAACTGGAGTGAGGCAGGAGAGCAGGAACAGATGGGGGTCTGGGATAAGGAGGACAGGAACCAGGAGCAAGCAGGAATGCAGGGCTCAGGTAAGCAGGAAAGGTCCATAGTGGCTGGCAGGCAGGGATTCCTCTCCTTGCTCAGATAACTTCTTTCCTGTGCCTCTTCCTAGCTTATATAGAGATCCCCAGCCAATCAGGATATTTTCCCCAATCAGGAGCTTAAGGAGAAGAGCCATTTGTGAGCTAGCAAATCACTGGTTCCCTTCTCCGGTTGCTCAGGTGAGCTGTGGGATGGTCATTGTGGCCTAAGCATTGCCTGGGGACCCATGGGCCCAAGTTTGAGGTCACATGCCTAACTGCAAACATCTTCTTAAGTTCAGTTGAATTCCGTAGGACTTTAAACACATCCCTGAACAGAGATCCTTTCTTGGATCAGGACCATGGTAAGACTCTCAATTCAGTGTTTAGAGTTCCTCCTGGAACGTACTGTACAACACCAGTTAGCTGATAAATACTGTTCTCACAGCTGACATCCTTGAGTTGCTGGGGCAGAACCAAGATTATAAACAGAAAGAAACAGTTACATTTCATGTGCGTTAAATAAGGAGAAACACGATCAATGTTTGCCAAATGGGAAAGGACAAAATCAGCTGGGGAAACTACGGTGAAGCTTTTAAAATGATGACAGAGGTAAAAGGGAAGTCTCTCTTCAGCCAAATAACCTGGCATGTACTTCTAACAGGAGATAAAAGATTAAAGGACTTTTTTCCCCTTGAAGCAACAGATGAAAAATAAGATGAATAATAATTACTAATGTGTCTATTCATAAATGCCAGGTGCAGAACTGCAATAAAGAGCATGAGAACTAGAAGTGCTGTTCACTGATGGAGTTTATGATCTAGCAGGCACCACCGAAAGCTCATTGGGTCATTCATAGAACTGGAGGGTTAATTTAGATGAGAAAATGCTCTAAAAAGGTAGAGGTGTGTCCACAGTATTTATAATACTAGTGAACATCAGAGTGCACTGAGCAAGTCAATCTGAAAGTTCATAACTATTGTATGGGCATAATTAGAGCAGGGTGAAAAACAGAATTTCCATCCTGTGGAAAATTCTGAGATTTCAAAATGTGGTTTTGTACCAAACTGGGATGGAAAAGTAGAAATTTTGGAATTTATCATGAAACTAAATATTCCTACATATTTCATTTCAGAAAAGTCTAAATGTTTCATGTTGCCTTTGTTTCAACTTTTATGTTATATAATTTACAACATTATAAATATATGTATATTATATAATGTTACTATGATAAAGTCAAAATGAAATGTTTCAATGATATCTCATAAAAATGTCAGTGAAATCAGTATATTCCCACAAAACATTTTGACATAATCAAATCCATATTTTCAGCAGAAAATTGTTCAGTCGGAAAATCTTTGACCAGCTCTAGACAAAAATCTTCATATCAAACACAAAAGGAAAAAGGCACTTCTGGGCATCACAGCTTCCTGGGATTCCAGCAGTTGAAGATCCTGAAGTATCTAAGGATTGTGAACCTTATTGACAGAGTGGGTACAACTCTTTGGTGATGGAGGCAGACCACATGCCTGCCATGCACTCTCTCTAAATGTCAGGTATGCGCATTAGAAAGTGTGAGCAATGCAAAGCAAATTCTTCTGTGTTTAAAGTTCAGCCATTCTCTTGGTATATATTCCTGGAATGTGCTGAAATAAAGCAAAGGAAAACCATGCAGAGAGGCAGCTCAGAGCCACAAGTGACTTTAGTTAAATGTCAGAACTGGAAACAACCATGGTTTGCTTACCAACCTTTAACACACACACGCCTATTATATATATTTATATGTATATACTGTATACACTGGTCCATATTCTCCAGTATGCTAAGGCCACTTTGCAAGCAGTATAAAATGGCCTTACACCAGCCTGAGATCCCAGCTGAGAATTTCCCTTGTACAGAGGAAATCTACGCTAGTGCCAGATATCTCCCCCTCCCCTGCGTAAAGAGGGATAAAGGGACATATTGGGGGCTTGGCTAAGCTGAGCTCTGCTATATCTGATCTTCTGCTGACCTTAGGAACTTTACACCTGCGGCAGAATACAAAAGCAAAACCCTTCCCTCTCTAAGGTGTCCCAGGACCAGGTAGCCCTGAATCAGAGATCCAACCTCTCCTTACCTACTACACCTGAGCAAGATTCAGCATGGCTAGAAGGTTATCATTTGATAGTATTTTAACATGCTTGTTGATTACCGTTGCAGGCAGAGAGTATTTTGGTTTTGGGCCTGATCCAATGGACGCTGAAGTCAATGAGCCTTTTCATTGATTCCAATGGCTGATGGGTCAGGCCCTTTGAGAGCATTTCAGAAATATCAAGGAATTTGCTCTTTTAACTGAATGTCACCCCTGATTTCAGGGCAGTTGTGGCGTAGTATTCCTAGCACAGGTTTGGGGATAACAACGTCCACGCGTCTCATTAGGAGACTAATTAGTGTTCGTTAAGCACTTTGAAGATGAAAAGCACTAAGCATTAACCAGGAGAGATTTCTGGTCCATACTGACATTATTTGAAATATTCATATTAATTACTCTTTTCATTCAATGCAGAAGGAGATCAGTTCCCAACATTTAGGGAGAGCAGACTTGACACTGCCAAGGTGCTGAGCACTTGGGCCATGATGCAGCAAAGCACTTTAGTGCGACTGCTCACATGCGTGAAGTTAATGACAGGGTTAAGTGCTTTGCTGGATCAAGGCCAGAGTGCTTAGCACTTTGCAGGATCAAGCCCTGAAAGCAAAGAATAGTGTTTCTCTGTTCTGAAACACAAAGGAAGATCAACGTCAGGACATAAACTAATACTGTACCATCCCAACGAAGCATCAAGTTGGCCGATTTCTGCATTCCTAAAGAAGCCCATCTGCGTGAGGGATGCACAGGAGCAAGTTTACTTAGACAAAATATTTCCACCATAACCAGCCTAACTATAATTTGTCAAGTACAGGGTCCTTATGCAAGGACAGGAGAAGAGCAGAAAGCAGATTGATCTCACCATGCAAATTTAATTTACCCAGGGAAGTCTTAGATACCGTGGAGCTGGGCTAGTTTTAAAAGACCCTCTTGGAACATAGGAATTGCCACTCTGGATCAGACTAACACAGGTCACCTACTCCAGGATCCCGGCACCAACAGTGGTGATGGGACGTTCCAGATGCCTCAGAGGAGGTGCTGTAGACAGTTATGGGATAATACGCTTGGAAGGAGCTCCTCCTAAACATCCACAAAACGGACACATTATCCTCCTGAAAACTCTCCTTTGCTGTGAAGTCTACAAAAATCTTGCCATTGGCTAGGTTGCTGGTATGCGGAAACCACAGCTTCTCATGCCAACCAATGCGGTCTTATTGTTTTCCTTGTACTCTCCCCCATTGATCTGTCTGTATCCATCTGTTGTCTCTTGTCTTAGACTCTTTGGGGCGAGGACCATCTTTACGTTCTGTGTTTGTACAGCAGAGATATTCTAGAGCTCCTAGGCGTACAGTAATACAACTAAATAATAATAATAACCTGCCCCCTGAAGGAAAGTCTCCTCTTAACCCACAGTAGTTAGACGCTGGCTTAAATCCTGAAGCAGGAGGTTTATATCCCCTTCAAAACTCTTGTTTATTTTCATATTTACTATTCTAACCCGGGATATGCCTGTGATCCATATAAATGTCTAGTCCCTTTTGAATCCTGCTAAACTCTTGGCCTTGATGATATATTGTGGCAATATGTTCCATGCGCTAATTGCGCATTGCATGAAGAAGTATTTCCTGTTTCATCATACCAGCCTGCTGATTGGTTGATTAGTGTCCTGTGCCCTTTAGTATAAACAAATAGCTGGCCTCCAGGTATAATTTTGAAAACTCTCTGCTAAAGAAGTATATAAAGCAAAGCCTTAGCCAATTCAAGGACCACTAGAGAGAGCCTGGTTGCTGAAAGATCTGTAAACATTATCCAGATTACACACAACAGTACCACACGCAGCCAGGGATGTGAAAAGCATGAATCACATTCTTACCCAGCTAAACTAACCAAAACTCTAAAGGAGCCTGCTAATTATTTCTAAGGACTTTTAATATTACTGTCCCTAAATTTGATTAAATACCACTCTAAATCCTTTCAACTGAACATCGTTAGAGAAAGCTGGCTTGATGGGGCAATAAAAATGTTTTCTGTTTCCCATCGACTAATGGCTCTTCTTCAGTAAAACATGCTATGTTTTAACATCACATAGTGCTCTTCCTTTGCTAAACTGGGGGAGCTGTGATATAGGGTTCAATAAGCATATGATCCTCCTCTTTGCTGATCAAATTAAGACTATTTAAAACTCTGTGCTTTAGAAGCACAGCAGGTTCCAATGGAGAAGTGTTAAGATCTCCAACTGTTCTAAACTGACAAGCAGGAAGGAGTGGAATTACATCATTTAAAACCACTGCAAAATGTGAAAGATAGGTTAATGCAGCAGCAAAGTAGAATGTTAAATTTCCCCATCTTCTTTGCAAGGAATGTGTCGGTCCCAGAGCAGAGAATTTTTCCAGTATAAAACTAATACACTCTAGTGGTCCAGTATAAAACTAATACTCTCAAACTGTGGTCCGTGGACCACCAGAGGTACACGAGCTCCATTCAGGTGGTCCGTGGATAGTTTCCTATAAGGTGCGCGCCTGGGCGGCCGCACATGAAAGAATGAAGGGCCACCCACCTAATTAGTGGAGCCGCACAGGCGTGGCTCCACTAATTAGGTGCCTGGACCCTGGATAAGACGCACACGTAAGGTGAGATGGTGGCCTTGAGTGGAATAGAGAGTAGATGGGAGGGGGCAGTGGGGTGAGAAGAGGAGGTAGGGGGGATTTGGGGTGTGCAGGGCTGCAGCGGCCAGAGAAAGAGGCGGCCAGAGACCCCCCCTCTTTCCCAGACCCAGCTTGGGGGCTGCTGCGGTGGAGGAGAGAGGGAGAGATCCCCCTCCTTCCCAGCCCCAGCTCAGGGGCTGCCGTGGCGGGGGAGAGAGGGCACATCCATCACATTAGAAAGGTAAGACTACTGATATTAAAATATGAGTTGTGTGCTTTTATTTGTAGAACAAAAATATGTTAATTATTATTAAGGTTCTTTTTATATTTACCCAAAGCGCTTTACAATAGTTAGCTAACGGTACAAACAACACTAGGAAAGATCATTAAGTGGTCCGCTGAGACCCTCGGCAATTTTCAATTGGCCCGCAAAAAAAAAAGTTTGAGAACCACTGCTCTTGTGCAATTTTATATTGAGTGCTCATTATTTTGAGCTTGACCACTGCCTCCGATGGTGATTCCCTTAGGAGGGGGCTCAGAGAGGAAGTTTCCAAGAGGATACAGTCACGGTATTCCTCCCAATTATGCCACAGGGAAACGGGGTTTGACTCCATGCGATAAGCTGTGTGTAAGGCTCTGTTCCAAACCTGTCTGAGCCCCAGGCATCTCTGCACATCCCCGGGGAGCAGCAGAAGGCCAAGGCAATCTGTATGGAGTCCCCCTGTCTTCCCAATGATAACAGGCCCCGAGCCCCTTCCCACCATGCAGCACATCTCCCTGGCAGTACAGCTCTAATGGACCTGCATTACCAGGCACTCCCCCTGCCATGACTGCTCCCAGCCTTTCCCCAACCCGGCCCTTTGCTGTATTATTTCTTCCAGGTAACCTCTGTGAAGTCAGAGGGCAAACAATGTGTGTGCCTACAACACATCCCACCCCACTCTGGCCTGTCCCCATCCCAACAGACAGCAAATCCAATCCTCACGCCCCCTTCCACGGTCAGATCTCAACCAAAATGAGCTCCTTCCAAGGGGTCTTGGGAAGCGGGAAGAAGGAGGAGGGAGAACAGTACCACGCAGGCTCAAAACACCTCCTCCTGAGCAGGAGAGGGGAGAGCCAGGTGCAGTGAATTTTCTGTGTGTGTGGATCTAGATAACATGAACTCTCCCACTGTTAGGACCTGGCAGTGCAGGTCCTAGTCAGTGGGAGTTTCGTTTGAGTAAGGATTGCAGGATTGGGCCTTTTGTGTTATGCTGGGATAGGATGGAGTAAGATTATATGATTTAACATAATCAAAAAATGGATCAAATTTTCCTCTCGCTTACACCAGTGTAAATCCAGAGCAATTCCATTTAAATCAATGACTACAGAGTCACTCTGGATTTCCACCAGTGTAACAGAATTTGGCCCAAAACGTGTATCCCATGAAGCTATTGCAGTGAAGAAAATTATAAATATACAAACCTCCTAAGCAGCAGTTTTCTTCACTCCAATGTAGATTTTTCTATTTTAGAATCAATTAAAAAACCCCACACACACTGCAGAGAAAATGTAAGTGTAAGTATTATCTTTCCTTGACTACAGACAGCTACGCCACAAAACCTGCATTAAATTAACATGGAGTGGCTTAAACCAACAAAGACTTTAAAAGGGTTCAGAAAATATAGTCCAGGAACAAATCGTTCCTGTGCATCTCTCTTTCCTCTCATGCCTTGAACTTCACACTATGCCACTGCCTCTTTGAAGCACGGCTGCACGGACTGGATCTTTCACACCATGCATCATAACATCACTGGCTATATCGTTTCAATCTCCAGCATGTAGTATTAAACTGGCAAGGTCCACTGCAGCTGCTCCTGTGGAGTGTTAATTAGTACTAGGGACGTGTTCATAGCGCAAATGGATCTTTGAGAGCCACAAAGATATACAACGTAAAGGTAAATCCAGAGACTGAATTAATAGGAATGTGCATATTACAGCTGTTCTAAACAACGGGTTACTGCATGTGCCTCGCTGGTGATTTTCAGAATCTAACTTGTCCATTTTGAGGGTTTGTTTTAAATAACAGGAGCAAGTCAACCACATTATATATAGATTAATCTCCTGAAAAAATAGTAATAGTAAATTTATAAACAGAGCTGTCTTTAAAACAGCTCCTGAAATGACATTTCCCCAGTGTTTTTCTACAACAGCTGCGTCAATTTAAATCAAATTTGGTTTAAAGAAAATTACTCTCCAATTGAGATTGTATATGTCAAGATTGAGCCTGAAACAAATGTTTAGAGCTAGGATCCTGGTAGCCCAGGATTCTTAATGGAAATAAAGATAAGCATCAGAGCAAGACTACTGGCTGCTCTCCCAAATCCTCAATAAAGGAGGTGTGTGCACAGGAGCAAAGAGATAACTGTCTATAAATAAAAGAATATTGCACTGTCAAGTTTTTGGAACTGGAGTTAGAGCAGCAGAGATAAATAAAAACTTTGGTGAAATGCCAGCGACTTCCTTGTTAGAAGGCAACACGAGCACCTACAAACTGCAGCCACACATCACTTCGAAACAGGTGTTTGGGACCCACGGAAAGAAGAAAGCATTTCTAAACACACACACACACCTCCAGCCTAATTCAACAACTTCAGTGCTACCGGGACTGATCGCCCCCCACTTTGATTTCACTACATCCAATCAGCCCCTAACCATTGGAGATCCTCCAGTCCCACCCAGTTCTCCGGGATTTCTCACAACCGTTCAACTCGGAGGGGCAGTTTCATTCCCCTCCAATCTCCTGTCAAACTCCCCATCTTTCTCCGGCAACAAATGAACATCCATCGCATCCCTTTGCTAATCAGCTTCGGGCTGCCTCATCAATCGATGGAGGCGTGCGCCAGTAAACACAAAAAGTTTACCTTCCCCACATGAGTAACGCCAGAAAGCTACTGAACGCAGATCTGTCCACATCATGCTGTGAAATGCCCAGCCCGAATGCACGACTCCCCTCCGGACCGGTTTGCAATCACACATTTAGAAACATGCCCCCAACCCGGCTAGGAGAACACTCCAAGGTGCATTACAACGTATTTTGGTCACGTTCACAGAGGTGCACTGGGGTGCAGAGACAAGCCATCTTTGCAGCCCTGCCAACGTGCATTTAAAGCCGAGGACGGGGCAGCTCTATCCTGCCACGTCTGCAGAGGTTTTTGTATTTATTTTTAAAACAAACCCAGAGAACCAATGACCGGCTCCAATCAGCCCCGCACCAGGGAGGGCGCTAGCGGTGCCGGTGTCAGGGCGAGCCGCAGATGCTCACCGCGCCTCCAGGCAGCGGAGAGAGGCGCACACCGGCGCGCCCGGACGCGGCTTGTACTCACCGGAGCTCCGCGCGCGTTCTCCCCCGGCTCCAGCCCATCGGAGAGAGCCCCGCGCTGGCTAAATCCCTGGAGCTCGGCCGGCCGCGCTCCCCAGCCCTCTGCCGGGCGCCCCGCAGCGCAGCTCCCCTCCGCAGCCCCGAGAGCCGACGAGGGACCCGCTCGCATCCGCCCGCCCGCTGCCAAGCCGCTGCCGAGTGGCGCCTCCCAGCCCAGAGCGCCTGGGGCGCAGCAGCGAGGGCGGAGAGCGCCGCCTGGCCGCCGCGCTGGGGAACCGGGGCGGAGAGGCCGGCGGCGGAGCGGCTCAGCCCCCAGGCAGCGGGGGGACCCCGCCCCGCCGGCCCCAGCCCTGCCCAGCGCCTGGGGGGGGGGCACTAGGCGCTGGGCAGGAGACAGGTGCAAGCCCTGATTGCACCCCTTGGCCCCTAGTTGCCTGTTAGCCAGCCCCTGCCTGGGGGGCACAGGGTGCCTGTCCCGCACGGGTGGGAGAGGGGGAGCCCTTGTGCTGGGGTAGGAAGCAGCTGCCGGTTTCTTTGGGGAGCAGGGAGTCTCCCCCCTCCCAGCAGCCGGGGCCCCCGCTCCAGTCCAGAGGATTAAAGAGGCAGGAAGCGTCTAGTGTGCCAGGGCAGGGAGCAGCCCGGGAAGAGGCTAGGGCAGTCCAGCTGGTCCCTCATAGAACCATCCGCGCCCTCTTTGGTAATTGGGGCTGGCAGTTGAGCTCATCAACATGGGAGTTTGGCTAGTGTGCAGAGTTAGTGCAGCAGGCTCAGGGGACTGCGCAGGCCCCAGGGCCTTCTTCACAACACAGAATCCCTTGTTGGAGGGGAGGTGCAGGTGTAGGGCATGACAGGCAGGGCAGAGAGACACACTACACTGAAGCTTACAGCTCCTTCGGTGAGCTGCTCCTTGTGGGGATGGGTAATAGAGTTGAAAACCCTGCCCCCCGGCTGGGACTTAGCCCACAAGGCGGTAGAATAATGAGCCGTTTTTTTTTTTTTTTTTTAAGTTCACATTCTTTTAAAAATATATGGAGGGACAAGAGCAGCCGCCTTCACTTTCCTAAGCATTTGCAATAGCTTGAACCATTCTGGGTAAGGCTAATTTAGTGCTGGAGAAAAGGTTCAGCCCTGCAGCCACCTGTATCTAGAGAACAGAGGGTGCCAGTGCAAGGGGCCCCTATACTCTCCATCCCCTCTGAGCAGGAGGGACTAGCTCAAGGGCTGCACGGATCAGTTCAGTCCCTATTTCCATTCAGGCCTGGATCCCTCTTTAGAGACTGCCAACAAGAGCAGGCCACGTATAGGGTGGAAATGTTAGAAAAGGGGCCAGGCCCACTAATTAATTTCAGGTAGGCCAAGCAGCCAACGGAGGGTATTGACTTCTGGGCAGTACTGATCTGGAGCAGATTTATTTCACGTGGTGACAGGGTAAAGTGCTCCAAGTTCTCATTTTCTGGAGGACCTGCTAAATAATAAAAAGCCTTAGCCATGGGAGAATTCCCCAGCACAGGGCCTGTGCAAACACCAGAGTGTATGGGACAGGGCAGGAGTTCTCATACTGCACATGACTACTAAGAGTCAGGGTCAATGCAGGGTGCAGAGCTACCACGTGGTAGCCCTGGGAGGTGAGGCTGCCTTAAGCAGGGCAGTTCCTGGCTGCACTACTCTGGGATAGTGGCCCCACTCTACATCTCCTGGAGAAGCCCAGAACTTGAACTTTTACTGAAAAAGTCAGCACTGTGCATTGAAGACAGAATGGAGCCCAATGTCACCTAATCTAAACCTCACTTATAGTAAGTCACTCTCCCACGGTGTGTACTGGATTTAATGAGAAGATGTACATTGTGATAATTATTCCACACATACACCAGAGGGACAGAAGAAATAACTGGCCTGGGGAGGCTCGGAGTGATCTATACTAATGTGCAATCCTCTGCTTACAGTTCTTGCTGTAGGAAGGAGATGAAATGCTGCTACTGGCCCTGGTGCTGTGCACCTGCCCCTCCATGGCTGTGGGCTTCAGGCTGTGCGCTGTAGGTGGTGGAGGGAAGAGGGCTGTACAAGTGAGGGTCTGCTCCCTCAATGCCCATTCCTCTCTGAATCCCATCATAATGGATGATCCCAGGGAAGCTAACTTTCCACTATAGCCCAATCCTGTTTTTTTTTCTTCCTTCCATCGGAGGATCTTGTCCTTCATTTTTTAATATACCCACTAGAAAGAGGTTCCTGGAAGCAGGCAGGGTAGAGACAAGGGACCTATAAGTTCCATAAATAGGTTTCTCTGGTTTCTGGTCTACCTTGGCTGAACATTATACCACACTTTCAAAGATGTTCTATTCTAGCTGTCCCTTAATAGGTCCTATCACGTATTGGAAGTGAAAGGCAGGAGAACCTCCCATACAGACACAGTATCAATGATATTGGTCTAGCACCAGATTGTTATTTCCATTTTGCTATGTTTTTAAGTTTTGCTTTCTGAAAACACAAAAGCACACAGCCAGTTGATCCTACACTATAAAAAAAGAACAAGAAGTCCCTTTTAGTGCATAATGGAGGGTTTTATGATCATTTGTCAGTTGCAACAAGCATCACACCAGGCTGAAAGGTCCTCAGCTACTTGAACTTTAATTCCTTGTTGCTAGAAGAAAAATGGTAATTTTGACTATTACAGTCATCCAAAAAAGTGATCACGCAGTTCTGAACTCTGAGCAGTTCATAACAGCTATTGTATTTTATGAACTGCTAAAGAAAAATCTGTTAAAAGTCACATCATAAATGTGGCATGCTTCCAGGTAGTGAATTATAGATCTTATGCACTCTCCCTGACATACACACAGTTTATATATATAGGAAACATGTTACATGTCATCCCATTACTTAACTATTTTATGTAATGCCTCTATTTTTCTATTAATTTGTATCTGCTCTTTTATGTCTGTTACCTGCAATATTAACTGAATGTAATAATCTGAAGTACAAAAATTACAGTAATAGTGTAGCACCTGCCTTAAATTGACAAATACAGGAAAGTAATTAATGGTTGGCAATGCTAAACAGTTGTAGCACAGTGCAATGACAGTTAACACAGATGAGAGGAGAGATGAGTGCCTGAGGGCTAAGCAAATATATGGAGATATACCTAGCTCATAGAACTGGAAGAGACTCTGAAAGGTCATTGAGTCCAGGCCCCTGCCTTCACTAGCAGGACCAAGTACGGATTTTGCCCCAGGTCCCTAAGTGGCCCTCTCAAGGATTGAACTCACAACCCTGGGTTTACCAGGCTAATGCTCAAACTGTATAGCAGGGGTCGGCAACGTTCGGCACGCGGCTCGCCAGGGTAAGGACCGGCGGGCCGGGCCAGTTTTATTTACCTGCTGACGCGGCAGGTTCGGCCGCTCGCGGCCCCCACTGGCCGCGGTTCGCCATCCCGGGCCAATGGGGGCGGCAAGAAGCCGGGGCCAGCACATCGCTCGCCCGCGCCGCTTCTCGCCGCCCCATTGGCCCGGGACGGCGAACCGCGGCCAGTGGGGGCCGCGATCGGCCAAACCTGCCGCGTCAGCAGGTAAATAAAACTGGCCCGGCCCGCCAGGGTGCTTACCCTGGCGTGCCGAACGTTGCCGACCCCTGCTGTATAGAATCAGAATTAAAATGGAGTACATTCTTTTCAGATGACATTCTCCATAAGAAACATTGCTGTAAAAAAGGGAATTGTTACATTGTTTGAAAATGTAGATTTTCTGTTCCACAATTTTTTTATTTTTAAATCTGTTAGGAATGTTAGAAAGTTCTCTCAGCCTCAGATTCCCTTCCTCCCTCCTTCCTTTTCCTCCCCCCAAAGGCAAAGAGCCTGGGATGAAGTGGCAGCAATGCAGTTCTGCTCCATGGTTGGGTGATGAAGCAAGAGGGTAGGATTGGTGAAACCTACAGAGTTCATAAGTGCTGTCTATAGAACACTATGTATGCAGCTAAAAGGGGAATTGGGGGTAGGATAAGGGATTCCTGGCAACGTGAATCCACTGTCCATTCTTCTTTGCAGAGTGGAAGTGCAATGGCTGCAGGCCTGGATTTAGTTTTCCCCTAGTCCATTCCCAACACACATCCAGGTTACTTGAGCTGTCTGCTGGGAATAGGATTTAGCCCTCAGTTGTTGAGCTGCTACGAAGAGGTGGAGGGGAAAGAAGAAAGTGGGTACATGCTGGATTTCATGGGAAGGGTACAGCTCTCATAGCTATGTTCCTCAGCCTTGTGTCACCCTGTGTGTTCTAAACTGCAATGCAGACATCAAACTGTGAAGCCAAGTCTTAATAGCATGCTTTTCCATCAGGGATTCGACAGCATATCTCCCATTGAGTGAGTTTTGGCATTGTACACCTATGCCTATGTGGAATTACCATTACTTTCATCCTGTCCTATGTGATCATCCGGAAATTCATTTTATGCCCTTCCTAGCAGAGTGTCTTGCACAAAACTACATTGAGGAAGCAACAAAAAGAATGCAAATCAACAGCTCATAGGAAGTTGTAGTCTTGCTTATGATTACGTTATTTAAACATTGATTTCCTCTTCTGTCAGGAACCTGATCTTTTTTTAAAATGCTTGCACTGCCCATTGTCTCTGTGACAGAGACCAGAGATGTGTATCAATTACACAATTGTCATCCAGTAAGTACTGCGGAGTAATTTGATTCAACATAATTATAAATTTTAAGTTGCAGCAAAACATTTTTATTCCTTTTTAACAAGACACCTGTGAGACAGAAGGGAAAAAAATGAACCACGAACTAGATATGAAAAAGTGATAACATTGAGATGTTCAGCAAAGTTACACCACATACATATATTAACTGGCCAAAAATATACAAAACATTGTAAAAAAAAGTATTTTCAGAAGTAGTCAGAAATATCCTAGAGCCAATATTTTAGTCCCTTCTTAGTTCTGCATTTTAAAAGCAGCACTTGTTGGTATTAGCATTGAAAGGGATAATCCCCTGGCTTCACACAGCTTTGTGACAGTGACGTTCTAGCATCCCTCCTCCCCACGAAAGGAAGGAGAGAATATACATGTAGCAATAGAGCAGGGTTCGGCAACCTTTCAGAAGCAGTGTGCTGAGTCTTCATTTATTCACTCTAATTTAAGGTTTTGCGTGCCAGTAATACATTTTAACGTTTTTAGAAGGTCTCTTTCTATAAGTCTATAATATATAACTAAACTATTGTTGTATGTAAAGTCAATAAGGTTTTTAAAATGTTTAAGAAGCTTCATTTAAAATTAAATTAAAATGCAGAGCCCGCCGGACCGGTGGCCAGGACCCGGGCAGTGTGAGTGCCACTGAAAATCAGCTCGCGTCCCGCCTTTGGCACGCGTGCCATAGGTTGCCTACCCTTGCAATAGAGTATGTTTCCCTGCCTCCGCTCTGTCTCCGCCTCCCTCCCCCCCCCCTCAAATGAGCTGCCATGGAGGGAGCTCATGCAGAGACTGCCCTTTTGGCTGCCCCATATCCAGCCCTCCCCCCTTACTCAGCACAGCCACATCTATTTGGCTGCCCCCAAAACGTGGATTTGTCCCTTTGCCATTATCTAAAAGCTAAACACAGTTCTTTTGATGAAGGAAAGAAAGCAAGCTTGCAAAAGGGGATATTTTCATCCTCAGTCTCTGAACCAGCCTAGGCTCAAATATATTCTGTGACAATACTGACTGGCTCTCCGATAATTAGCCCCTAGAAATGGACTGACATAGCTGCTCCCCCCACTATACACACACACACACACACACACACACACTCTTGGTTGTAAAGTCAAGTTTGCAGCAGTTAACAGTATTCTCCCTGGGAGAACTCCACCTGCTGGTTTTGGGTTAATATTAAAACGAAGGGGCAATTATCCAATCAGATTGACTTTGTGCACATCAGTTTATTTTATTTGCTTTGTAAATTGGGCCCATCACTCAGGGTACATCTTCACTACCCGCCGTAACGGCGGGTAGCAATCGATTTATCCGGGATCGATATATTGCGTCTCATTAAGATGTGATATATCGATCCCTGAACGCGCTCACCGTCGACTCCGGAACTCCACCAGAGCGAGCGGCGGTAGCGCAGTCGACGGGGGAGCCGCGGCCGTCGATCCCGCGCCATCCGGACCCCAGGTAATTCGATCCAAGATACTTTGACTTCAGCTACGCCCTAAGTGTAGACCAGCCCTAAATCTCCCCCCAGTGTAGACCAGCCCTAAATCTCTAGCCCTGCGCATAAACATAAACATAGAAAGAACATATTGACCAGTGCCAATTCAATGCATCCTCCTCCTCAGGCAAAAGCCTGAGGAAGTTGATGAGGTTTACACTGTGCCCTGAAGGCCATAAACTCATGCTTTGTTAGACCAGCAGGAGGAGTGAATTTCAGTCAAGGGCTCTTCCCCAAGAACTCTCAGCCAGCCACTATCAGAGTCCAGGTCAAAGACTTCAAAGCAAAAACAGTCCATTTGATTTCCACTGCTGTGATGGTAGAAAGGACGAGAGCAAGCTCTAAAGCAGCCATTAACCGCAAGCCACATAGGGAATCCATAGATCAAAACACAACACCTTGAACTGCACCCAGAGCAAGAACATTGGATGTTGATGAATGAGTGTGACTTATTCTCTGCTAATTATATAGGTAGCTATGGTGATATGCTGCCCAATTTTTAACAAAGGAATCCATCAAAAAATTTTAAGCCGTAGTCAATGAGAGAAGCAATGTTCCCTGGGTAATATACGCTCTGCCTACAAAACATCTGACTCCATACTCATTCCCTCTTCAACAACAACAAACCTCTAGTAATTTCATACCCAATTCCATCAGTCCTACAACCCTGACCCTGTCAATATCTCTTGCCCTACTGTGCTTCCCCCTCCTTAGCATCTCATGGAGGATTCCCTCCCTGCTTGGTAGCTATTCCACATGGTGACAGCGGCAGTGGTGGCAGTTGGGTGGGTTGGTCTGCTGCCTCTGGTGATTTTGGGGTGCATGTAAGGGGGATGGCACCTGCAGGAGAATGGGATACAAAAGGAGTTTCTCTGTGTAAACGCTTGTCCTCTTCCCCACCCACCCCCCAATATTTGTTTCTCTCAATGCACAGTATCTATATGGCAAACACTGGATAGCTTAACACCACACTATTACAATGCTTGCTGGACTGAGGAAATAGGTCTATGGGGGAAAGGGAGGAGTTGGACTGCTTGACAAGTGAAGGATCTTTAGACCTTTGAATCAGAAGAGAGAGCACTTATTGATCCAAGCAGGACAGCTTCTGAGAAATGTGGCATTAGTGAGACAGACACAGAGCAGGATAAGGCCCTTGCTGTTTGCACAGATTCAGCTCAATGGCAAAATTCCTATTGACCTCCACGGTGCTAGAAACTGCCCTGAATGAGGTGGCAGGGCTATATTTTTGGGGGAGTAGAGAACTAGTGTATTCATTTGGGGCAAGACAGGGGCATAGTTTTGTTGTGACCAATGAGGGTCACAGGCACATTAGTATTTGACCTGGCAGCTTGGAGAAACCACGGCACCGTGACACTCCAGCTACATCTACACTTGGAGCCGGCTGTGTCATTCCCAGCACAAGCAGACATACTTTTGTTAGCTCTCATTGAGCTAGCGTAACGCTGACAGACTCCGGTCATCTTGGGCCGGGATCAAACCTGGGACCTCTGGAGCTTAATACATGAGCCTCCCTACTATATGAGCTAAAAGACACATCCCTTAGCCAAGGCTGTAGCAGACTCACTCACTAGCTGGTGTAGCTGCCACTAGAGGGAGACAGAGTGCCACACCAAGCAGGCCTGAGTTACGCTAGCACTGAAAACAGTAGTGTAGCCACACCACCATGGGCAGTGGTGAGCTGCGAGAGGGGCTAGCTTCCCTGAATACAAACCTGTCCAGACCCTACAGGTACATGCTTGGGGCAACTACCCCATGCTGGTTGTGCCACCACAGCTACTACTTTTAGTGCACTAGCTCCAGGAGAGTTAGTATATGTCTAGTCAAGCTGTGACTCACACTCCCAGCTCCAAGTGTAGATGTAGCCGAAATGGCTCCTTGCGGCTGACAGTTATTTTGACAAAGCCCCTAGATAGTCTGTAATGGAAGAACTATTTTCATCTTACGCTGGATCTTTTCTTCACAGATCAGATCCTAATTACTCTCCAGGCTCGGACAATGGTGCGGTTGAGAAGGGTAGAAATGACAAGCTTCAGCTCAGACCACCGAACAAAAGCCTTCAGTCAGGGTATTTACAATAAATACAAGTATCAAGTGAGAGGGCTTCCATTTCCTGACAGTATTACTCTCCAGAGAGTGTTTTCTGTGGAAAGAATCTATTACATCACTGACCACTGGAATTTGTGTTGAGATGGGTTAATCCAAGTTAAAAACCACAATAAATAAGGGGGCTTCAGTTCTTCTCACTGGACAGAATGTACCGAGTTTGGGAGCTATTGAGAAACTCTACTGACAAACAGAACTAAACATCGGGGCAGTCTCATGTAATAATTGCAGTGGTCACTACTCTCAAGAAATTCATCTTGGTCCAGGATTAAAGCGGTTGGCTGGAGCATTATGGCCCCAATTCAGCAAAGTGCTTAAACCCATGCTTAAAGTTAAGCACATGCTTAAATCCTATGGAAGTCATTAAAGATAGGCATTACAGCACTTGCCTACAGAAAACTCAGTGATGGTTAGACAGCTAGTTAGTGGTGACCAACCTTTTTCAGTACTGACCATGATTGCTTCATTGTTTCCTTGTGCTTCCCCTGTTCATTTGTTGTATCCACCTGTTGCCTATGAGCTTACATTGTGAGTTCTCTGGGGCAGGGGCTGTCTCGGTTATATGTTTGTACAGTGCCTACCAGAATGGAGCCCTAGCTTCGAGGAACTATCAAAATACAAATTCATAGCAGCAGTAATGGATTTAAGCAGGTGCTTAACTGTTTTGCTGAATCGAGACCTCTATTCTGAGTCTTTCAGTTACTGGTGTTTTCTTCTGTGTATGGAATGGGTCATTACTCAGCCTAACCTGATTTCAGACTGTATGTGCCTCTGTTCGTGTAGCCTCACTGGACTTTAATAGGGTTACAGCAGAAGAGAATAGGGCCTTGAAGAGATTAAAAAATTTGCAAAATCTTTAAGATTTCAGCTGATATATTGAATAGGCAAGTCTCTGCTCTTGCCAGGATTCTAGCTAGGTGACAGTAACAGACAGAGCACTGTACAAGTCAAGAACCAGTGAAAGTGCAGAAAGTTTATACAATAGCCTAATTTGCTGATAAGGGCTCAAATTAGCTATTAATCAGAAACATGTTGAAGAGGACATCAGCAATCATTCAATGTTCCATTGAAGCACATCCTGTGTGCAGATCACATGCTGAACTTATTGCTTCTATAGTAGAGAATGAGGTTTGGTGAAGTACTGTACAAAGGTGGGTAATTGAGATACATTTGCAAGAGCTTGACCTCAAGGCTGCTCTGTTTCACTGGCCTAATGGCTTTGAAATAACCTGAGTCACAATAGGGTCAGGCTGGCAGTCGTTAGCTCGTTGGGAAGATAAACTTGGTGAAATTTGGAATCTGCTGCTTCACTATGTGAGAGATAATGAACTGGATACATCTTGTATAGTTTTATCAGATTGTGACGGGTTGGATCACAGAAACCCCCTTGGGAGCTGCCACCCAATGTGCAAAGACTACCCCTGCTTCTGTTTTCCCTGCCAGCTCAGGACTCCAGCACCCTGTCTTGCTGTTGGAGCAGACGGGAGTGTCTGGCTCACAGACCCAGGGTCTGAATCACTTGCCCCAAAGCTGCAAGTTTACCTGAAAACAGCTCACAGAAGTGTGCTTGTCTTTAGCACTCAGATACCCAACTCCCAATGGGGTCTAAACCCAAATAAATCCGTTTTACCCTGTATAAAGCTTATACAGGGCAAACTCATAAATTGTTCGCCCTCTAACACACTGATAGATATGCACAGTTGTTTGCTCCCCCGGGTATTAATACATACTCTGAGTAAATTACTAAATAAAAAGTGATTTTATTAAATACAGAAAATAGGATTTAAGTGGTTCCAAGTGGTAACAGAACAAAGTAAGTCACCAAGTAAAATAAAATAAAATGCGCAAATCTATGTCTAATCAAACTAAATACAGATAAGTTCCTCACCAGTTCCAGAATGCTCCCTTTTACAGGCTAATCTCCTTTTAGCCTGGGTCCAGCAATCACTCACACCCCCCGTAGTTACTATGCTTTGTTCCAGTTTCCTTCGAGTATCCTGGGGGCGGGGAGGGGGTGGAGAGGCTCCTTCTTTAGCCAGCTAAAGATAAAATGGAGGGGTCTCCCACAGGTTTAAATAGACTTTCTCTTGTGGGTGGAGACCCCCCCGTCCTATGCAAAGTCCAGCTCCAAGATGGAGTTTTGGAGTCACGTGGGCAAGTCACATGTCCCTGCATGACTCAGTATTTACAGGCCGAAGCCATTGTCCACATGGTATCTTGTATGTCTCCAGGAAGACTTCTTATGTGGATTGGAGTATTCCAAGATGCATTGTTCCCCAAGTGCTTCCTGATCAAGTACTTAACCTTGCGAATTCCTTCCTAAAGAAACTGACCAAATGCCTCACAAAGCTTACTTAGAAACCAAGCAAGTATACAGCCCATATTCTTAAACTCAAGTAGAAAATGATATATGTGTACAAATAGGATGAATAGATATAGGATGAATAGATATAGTAGATCATAACCTTTACAGAGATATATTACATGGCACACGCAGCACAAAACATATTCCAGTTATGTCATACATACATTTATAAGCACCCCCCTACATAAAGCCTTATGGGGTACACTGTCACACAGGTAGTAAATTCTAACACTGTGTGATAAACATTCCATTACTGAGGGACCTTCCTAGTGGTACTAAGTAAGGGCCTGACCAACCTCCCAGGGGCTTCCATAGGAGTTAGATGAGGGCCTAGGAGACCGGGCCGGCTCCAGGCACCAGCCCACCAAGCGTGTGCTTGGGGCGGCGCCTGGAGAGGGGCGGCGCGCTCTGGCCGCCGGTCGGGGAGAGCCCCGGCCAGGCTCGCCGCCCTGCTCCTGGCGCTCTGGCCGCCGGTCGGGGAGAGCGGAGAGCCCTGGCCGGGCTCGCCGCCCTCCCCCCGGCGCTCTGGCCGGTCGGGGACTGCGGGCCCGCGGCCAGGCTCGGCGCCCTCCCCTGTCGCAATGGGGGGGCGGGGGGGGGCGGTGCCTTTTTTGCCTAGGGTGGCAAAAAAAGCCAGAGCCGGGCCTGCTAGGAGAGGAACACCTCTAGATGCAACCTCTGCCTGAAGGGAAGAGGAGAAGAGATATCACTGACTGAGGTCATGTGCTATATTACAACTTTAAAAAAATTTTGTATTGTTTGCAGGGAGGGGGTGTATTTTTGCTGGGTTCAAGACAAAAGGGCCACATCCTCGGTTGATGTAAAGCAGTGTAGCTCCCTTGACTTCAATGCTGGTTGTCAGCAGCTAACAAGCTGCTCCAAAAATAGACCATCCATAAAGTCAGAAGCATATGCATGCCTGCTAGCCCAATCACAAAATAAAGCATGAATCATGGTTCAAGGACAACGTAAGGGAAATCAAAGTAAATAGCATAAATGGTAAAAAGTAAATTAACTAATAGATTTAAAATTTTATAACAGGTTTAAAAATATTTTACTTGATTTGTCCCTTTAAACATTCATTGATCACACAAGGAAATGGTGTAAAAATCTTGTTTTTAAGAGGAAAATAAGTATTTGAGTAAGAATCACAGGATACTTTCAATTAGAAACCTTAAAGCAGAAATGTATTGCTAATGTAATTATTAATCTGAGCTGAAACAAATCCCATTTAAACCAAAGAGGTGAATAATCCATTGCCCTTATAAGATTTTCATTGGCAGGAAAGGTAATAAATATAAAATAATGATGGGCTGATGAGCCAGTCATGAAAGCTGTGGCTGGTATCACTGGGGGAAAGAGATCACTCAAGAGTATCTGGTAGTAAGAAAGAAGCCAAGTTTGAAAGTGCAAAATCTATTTAATAAACCACGGTTTCAAATGCATATTGAGTTCAAACTGAAAGACCAAGATTCCAGTAAGAGGGAATCCCTTGTTAGTTAAGTTTCAGATAAATCAAAATGTCAAGTTATTTATTCCTGCAATGCGACAGTCTGTGTGGTGTTACATGTACAGTACTATTCTCTATTCCAGCCAAGACTGGAAGGTGACAGTTCACTTTAATTAGATCAGATTATGTAAACCTTGATTTCATACTTATGAGTTTAGATAATAGATACTGTCAAAATTATAATTTAAAGAATAATGCATGCACACGAAGAGAATGGACCGCTGAGCAGCAGCTCTAAGAAAGAGAAAGCTTTTCTGCAGAGCTTTGCTAGGGATAAAGAGAAGTCTGTGTTGGCAAGGGATCACATCATATGGATCCTGCAGGAAGAGGAGCACCAGGATGGCAGTTGTTTGTGTATTCAAGTCCAACCTTGAAAAGAATTTCTTTGCCATGTTCCATCAGAATATCTTCTCTTCCTGTGGGGTCAATTTTTAAACTCTACTCTCATGCAGTCTCGGAAATCCTGCTTTGAAGAAAGAAGTCCACTAGTTTAAACACAAAATCATGTTGCGCCCCATTCATGCCCATCTCTGCCTCTTCCTGTCTGGGAGTTTATAGCAAGCTCATTATGGCAATAACTGAATACCTTTCTAAAAGATTTTAGAAAGCCAACACACAACATTTTTGTGCTTAGGTTAGGAAGGAGGGAGCAGAACAATCTTTTCAGTCCTGTTTCTTCCATTATTGCCTCTTTCCTTCCACTCACTCCTGGGGGTTGGTTACTATTTTGGGAAAGAGATGGGTCTTACATTGCATACTGAAGGTGTCAGGATTCGATGCCACTAATCCTCAGTGGTAGGATTTCCCATAGACAAAGTGTGCCTGCCTAGAAAGTTCTGTTCCCCGAGTCAAGGGGTGTCACTCTTGAGGGTGCATCGTGCTTCATGTTCATAATTGTTGCAGTTGGTCCTGACTGTGGAGAGAAAGTCCCCGAGACACCACCATAGGTCAAGTTGTTACCATGTACATGTAAGAGTTCTACCCAAATTGGCAATCACTGCAGTTCTCTAGATTCTGATTTTAGTGCCTGGTCTTCACATTAATATAAAATAAAAATAACATATGGAGATATACCTATCTCATAGAACTGGAAGGGACCTTGAAAGGTCATTGAGTCCAGTCCCCTGCCTTCACTAACAGGACCAATTTTTTGCCCCAGATCCCTAGATGGCCCCCTCAAGGATTGAACTCACAACGCCTGGGTTTAGCAGGCCAATCCTCAAACCGCTGAGCTATCCCTGCCTTCTAGTGCATACTTGTTCTGTTAACTGCAAGAGTTCTCAGGCTGTCCAGCAGGGAGCTCACTGAAACAGACCAGAGCTGCTCATAAAGAATAAAAAACCCTTCACTACTGGCCAGAACATTCAACCATTCAGAGCAATAGTTTTCCCTATATAATGTGGCACTTTAACCCATTACAGATGGGCAATTAATCTATAAAGATGGGTCTGAACTGGAACGCCAGAAGCAAACCCTCTCAAACTTTCCAAGCTTGAATCTAATTCAGCACTTCATGGCCTAGGTCCAACTCGACAGACAATACAATCTAAGGTAGTTATGAAGGAAGCATCAACACAGTACAAAGACATGCTACAATGGCATCTGGGTAGCATGGTTACTGTCTATACTTCTAATAAGAAAACAGTGGGTAAAAGATGAGGGTTTTTTCCTGGTTATTACAGTGCATTCATGCTGGGGCCATCCCTATCAAATCCACCCCATTCACAGAGATGGGTAACAGTAAAAGCACTTCAGCAAGCAGATCCTTATTCACTTCAGCTTATGCTGAATGAGGATTTCTATCTAGGTATTTATACTGAGTAAAGTCTATTGGTTTCTTTGTTTCATCTCCCATGGTCCTCTCCCCTAATCATAAGTATGTGGTTAGTTATAACTTTTCCCTTCTTTTAACTATTGTGGAAAACCATAGTGGAAGAGCAGGATTCACTTTTTGACCAGATAGGAACTCTTTTCCAAAGCTACGAGTCTCAACTAAATCATAAGTTGATGAGAAGAACCTGTCTCCAGCTCCTACAAGAAAAGCCGCCGAGGCCCCAGTAGGGAACCGGTTGTTAAGATTTTGGCAGCTCATCACTGACTATACCCAGTCCAAAATAGCTACCAAGGGCACAACACCTGGCCCTGTAAGTTTAGTGTATCCAAGTTCTTAGGTTCACTTCCTGTCTAGGTACTTTGCTAAACAGCCTGGTGGCAGAAATCTTGGTCCTTGTTAATTAGAGCTGGCTGAAATGTTTCAAGTTTCAAAATGATTTGTTGCATCCCAATGTTCCTAGGAGGAGAAACCACTTATCAGGAGTAGATAAACGAGGGATATGTGAGTTGTATGGGAAATGAATGGCTGTGTTTTACATGGAGACTCATTCTATCTGAATTAGAGACAATTAACCGCCCCCCACCCCCAAAACCGAGGAAGATGACTCCAGATCAAGAACTTTAGATCTCTTCCCAGCAGAATACCTGTGCCTTGCCCAGCACTGAAATAGGGCATGACACTTTAGCACAATGAATACATTGCTTGAGATGTGATGGCAACTGTTACTTTTACCAGACACTAGCAATCAGTTGTGGGATGATGAAGCCAATACAGATAATCTGTTTAGATACAACTAGAGCTTCTGTGTTTCAGGGTTGATTTCTTTTTTAATCCATGGTGTATTCTGAGCAACTAAAGTTTTTTTGTAGATGTCAAAAAAATGGGGGCTTGGGGGCTCTGTACACACTAATGAGTAATCTTTGTAATGTTCCCTAGTGCGATTCTGTAGTACTCTTTCAAACAGCACGATGTTAAAGTGCACTGGGGAGTGTACCAGCAAGGACGACATCAGTAGTTCCCAAACTGTGGGGGGCAGGGAGGGACCACCACCCTGCCCTGCTCTACCCTGACCCTGGCCCCAGCTCCCGCTCTGGGGGAGAGGGGGCACAGACACATTCTATTACTGGTAAGGGGGGGGGCGGGGAGGAGAAGGAGAGGAAAAGTTTGATTGGGGCCACTGGTCTATATGGACCAATGTGCAACAAGTTAGTGGGCTTTTGAAATCATCTATACTGAGCAGTGATGTAGACTGTGTGAACAAGCCCTTAGATACAAGCAACCATTTCTGCTTTTATCCAATAAGCACTGACTTCATTTTTGTTATTGTGGGCGTTTTATAGGTTAAAACTGAAAATCAGAAGCCCTACATATAAACCATGCAGAGGACTTGTAATCTTGACAAACAAATAGACCATCTCAGGGGCAAAATAACAGATATGATTTTAAAAGGGGGCATACAGAACAGGATAGAAAGAAATTGGGGGAAGGAAGCATCCCCTGCGCCCCGCCGCCTGGACATGATCATCTATCTAAAAGATGCATTTGAAGATTTATGGGCACTTGTATATGGAAAAGCAAGCTCAGCAAGAGAAGGTTATAATGGTTGCATACAAATGCATGAAATGGAGAGGTCTAAAAAGAGCTATTTACAGGAATATGTTATAGGCCAGCTAGGCAAAGAGTAACTGGACTGTGAAATAACAGTCGATAAAAATGGCTACAAAGCGGCCAAATATCTTGGTAATGGAAGATTCTCTCTCTTCAGATGAATGCAAAAAAAACCATTTGTGAAAATAAGATTGGGAATATATTTGCAGATTTCGCATAGGATTGCATTTTTTAAATTCAATAAGTGTAACAGACTAGGAACCAATTGGTACAATGCTTGATTAATTAATAAAGAGGTTAAAATTGAAGCCATAGACACAGGGGAGAATCTAACTAGGTTGTGCTTAGTCTTGTCCAGGTTTTAAATGAAAAGGAGCACCAAGGATGGAAGGCAAACTACACTGAACTGCAGCCAATCAAACCTTTCAATGTGTATTATTCTGTGATGAGATGGAAAATCAGAACATCAAATTATTATTTATTCCCAGTAGTGTTCACAGTGTGGTAGATTTTTGCAAACAGGAAAGAAGGCAGGGTGTATGCCCTGTGGAACTCAGTCTAAAGACTAACGGTAGAGGTAATATATTAGCTGAGCAATCAAAGGAGTGATTGGCCACATCTTGGTAATATATGGTTACACTAAGTTTTATATCCCACCAGGAGGATGTATGCATACCTAAATTATTCCTAATTACTTCTCAAAACTCATAAATCAGCTAGTTTCTCCATAGCATCATGGAGAAAGTGGCTCCTTAGGAATGACCAGACTACGGAGAGGTTGTAGCCTTGCAGATAACCCTGAGGGATGAGAGGTGTTTCATGCAGATGGGGTGGAGTTGTGTGAGATGCTGACAAACAGGTGGATGAAGATCAACACAGGCATCATTGACAGGGTGGACGTGACACAGAACAAGGGCAGTTAAGGGAGGGGTAGAATTACACAGGGTACTGATGGTGATGACAGGAATAGGAATTCAGTTGGGGGCAGCAGAGAGTCAGTGAGGGGTAGTATTGTCCAGTGGCTCGAGCACACAACTAGGAATCCAGAGACCTGGATTCTAGATCCAGTTCTGCCACTTGCTTTCTTTGGCAAGTCACTTCACCTCTCTGCCTCAGTTTTCACTTCTGTAAAATGGGGATAATGATACTGAGCTTTTGAGAGTTGCTTTGAGATCTGATAAAAGCACCACACAAGAGCTACGTATTATTAAATAAGAAGGTGAACTGGTCAGAATGGTGGGCAAGGAAGATTGTTTTAGCAGCAGTGTTTAGTAGAGGCCGGGGGGGAAGGAGCATTGCTTTTGGGGAGGGCAGCACGGAGGATAGTGTAGTAGGAATTTAAGTCAGGAGAAGAGGGCCTGAAAGAACATTTAGGGTAGGGATCGAAAGAACAGAATGGAACTTAGGCACGTTATTTAAAATGAAGCAGCAGGACTTGGACAAAGATGGGGGGGGGGGGGGGGGGGGGGAAGAGGAGGCAGAGATAATCCCATGGTTATAGGCTTGAGTGATGAGGAGGATGGTGGTGCAGATAGTGTGCTGGAAAGTCTGGAGGATAGATAAGGACATTGGTTTTTGCCATATTAAATTACGATAACGATGCCTTGGCAACACCAGCATTTTTCTATAAATTTTCCACCATCGCACCACCACCAGGGTAGCTGGTAAGAGTGACCAGCACCTGCTTCTGGCATTATAACCACAGTGTCATCTAGATCTACTATGATGAATATGCAGAAAACAAAGTGGATGGCAAAAAATTATCAAATGTCACACTGGGCACAAACAAGGCCCTGCCATCCCTGTTAATTATACAGAGAATCAATTGGCTGGCAAAGTTAATTATGCAGAGTCAAACGAGCAGCAAAACAAGTGATTTGGGCAGAATAATAGACCATTAGGCAGTGACAAATGGCAAAACAAGTTGGAGGGGGTGGTGCGGTGGGTCATGCGGGACAGACACTAGATTTTCCAGTAGTAGAGGCTGGCAGAATGTTAGGCCACACTTGACGCTGCAGAGGGATATGCCCCATAGCAGCTTCTAGTGCCTGTTCTCAGCTGACTGTAGGGGGCAGAAAGATGGCAGCTCTGCACTGGCTTTGGGGAATGCAGACTAGATTCTCAAATTGCCTCTGCCACTTAATTACGGTGTGACCTCACACGAGACACTTATTGCTCTCATTGCACAGAGAGGCTAAGCAAATAGTGAATTCTCTTCAGATGGCGGTTAAACAGCTATATTGATTTATGAGGTAAATGTTGATTGAGGTAGAAGTTACATATATATTTATATTTATCCTTACATACATTCAAAATGCCTTTATCAGGCATAACCTGGAAATCAGTCCATCATGCTTACAAATTGTTATTCCTGTGAAGTTAAACCCTAAAGTAATGAGGAAGGTGAAGGATCAGACAGAAATATTTGCTAGTAAATAGTTTTCACAGAACTCACTGCAGTTTGAGTGCACATCCTTATAAGAAAACAGAAATTTACTAATATTTGACAGTTTTAAGCCAGTCAAGATTCCTCCCCACCCCCACCCCACCCGTATGCAGGCTTGGAACCATTAGAGTTTTATTGGAAAAAATGTTGGTAAATATTGATTTCAGCATCCACACAGACAAAAAATATTTCTATTGATCCTAATTGAAATGTACAGATAAGCAAAGTAACGAAAATGCTGCTTGAGAACTTAGAGTTTGATTTAAGGATATTTTATACATTTTGACATGTGATGTTGACAACTTGTGCTTTAACAATTATAACGCTAACTTTGAATCTCAAGGTCTACTATCAATAATTATAGTCTGACCCCCCTCATGATTTCCCAGAATCTGAATATTTAAATCACTAAATATGCTTAAAAGCCATCATTTTGCACAACTGAAAATTTAGATAAAAATAAAATGCTTTAACGTTGATATTATCAAAATAAACAAGATTAGAATTCTGACAAGTTTAGAAATGAGACACTGAGGGTTTAATGAATAGTTTGTAAAGGACTTGGATATCCTGGGATCAACAGTTATATTACCTTGAAATTATTCACATATTACAAGAACAGCAACAGCTATCAGGTGGCCTGAAAAGGAGAGGGGGGGGGGGAGAAGAGAGAGAGAGAGAGGAGGAAGAGGGTCTTTTTTTGGGCACAATGAATAAAGAAAGCCAGAAAAATCTGAGGTTTCTAAGTGGGGTTTTGTGTGTGTGTCCCCCCTCCTTGTTTTTAATATTAAAAAAATTAGATCCTGTCAATCCAGTGATAACTGGAGAACTATGAAATGGAATCTCATGACCCAAGGAGAGTGAAATTTGAGCAGTTCAGAGGAGAAGGAATATTTAGTCCCTCTGTCTAAAATTGTTTTTGCTTGTTAATGCACAACTCCAATGGCTAATTAACATGTTTAAAAATAGCAAGCCTGTTAAAAATTCATCAATATCTTCAATTAGTGTGTGAGAGTTAACAATATGTAACCTGTGAGACACCACCCACAGGTTCTTCAGGAAAAAAATATCAATGGAGCCCACAGTTAATATTTCTCATATTTCCATGGCCTTGTCTACACAGGAAAGTGTTTGCAGTGTAAACTGCTTTATGTCTACTTACAAATAATCTTTTTGCTATATTATCCTACAATAAGGTTGCTTCTGAGGCTGAATAATTATTTTGGAATGAGTTTTATCTTAACCTTATAGCAGTAAAAAACCAAGGGAAAAATGACAGCCCTAAACCACTAAAGGGCTTATAAAAATCATAATGGAGCAGCAGCAACCAATCCAACTTTAAAAAAAAAAATTGCTTCTAGATCACCTTGGATTCATGTAATGTTCTTCTTGTCAAGCCATCTTACAAGAAACTTCAACATATGTAACACTGGTTTAGAAAAATAATTAACAGTAACATTTGGCTTATTTCCAAGGCCATTTCCCCCAACATAGGCTAAATATCAAAGTTTTGATCAATGCTACTTTCAGTCCTTTGTAATGGGAAAAATCTAACAAATTGGGAGTAGTTCAGCATAATTAGCAGCTAGTCAAAATATATATTTCCCCTTTTATTTACTCAACAGTGCATACTTTAATCACGAAAAAAAAACCCATTAAAACAACCCTAATCAGCTGTTTCTACATTCTGGCGGAGAAACTTATTTGTTCTATACTTGGATCAACTCTTAAGAAAAGAAATCCTACAAAGTGCACTTAGGTAAGCTTAGTTTTTTGATGACTGCATCCGAAAACAGTTAATAAAACTGCTGAAGGGAAAAAAGGGAGACAAACATTTGGTCTGTCTGGTAGGTGGGATGAAGCCATTTAAAGGTTTGTGTGTTGTTCTGGAGGGGAAGAATGGAGTTTTAACAAGTTCGTAGATTGAGTCAGAATCTGAGCTCTCTTTAGGTCCTTTGTACTAGCTTGAGTAATTTAATATTACCTGGTTTGTCTGGGTTTGAGATTTTCACCCACACCAATATTTTGATCATTGCATTCTCTCTCTAAGACATTAGCTCTCAGACCCTAATCTTATCACACTATCATGCCATTGTTGTTGAACTTTTGTTGTGAAGATGCCCCAGGTTTCAGATGTCCATAGGAGGAAAGCTCTGAAGTCTACTTTTTACTCTCATATGTCCCTCCTGGCAGGTTGTGGTACTACCAGCCAATTGAGTTTTTATTTTGAAAAATCTATTAACATAACTGACTTAACATTTGCTCTAAGGGAATCTGAGATAACAAGCATGACTCAAAAATAGAACACTGTGCCTTATTGAGAAAGGAAAGGCTGAGAACAGTGATAAAAATGCTGTTTTCTTGCAAAGGGGATTTCCCTGCATGTTTACCACATCACATTACATTACAGGAATAAGAGCTGCAGCAGGGAAGTAGTCTCCCCTGTGCAAAAAAACCCCTGTTCATCTTTACCCACAAGAACCCCCCCTTCTCCCCTCAGCTGTAGGGACATCCCATGTTGTAAAGGGACTTAAATGCTAAGGAACTTAAAATGGATGTCTTTGAATTAATGAAGTCATCTTTAAATGTACACAAGCACTGCAAAGCTCTGACTTCCATGAGGCTGCTGAAAATATTAGAACTGGTCTGAAATTGGAATTTCCATTCCATGGGAAATTCCAGCATTTTGAAATTTCCTTTGGTCTCAAACCCAACCTGAAATTTCAAATTTGAACATTTCCACTGCAACAAAAATTTTGAAGTGCCACAACAACTTTATCAAAATGCTTAATTTTGAAAAGCAAAAAGCCCTTTGTTTCAACTTCATTGTTTTGGCCATGATAGTACAGAATATAAGTTGAAATGAAACACCCAACCGGATCTAAATAAAGCACTGCAATTGATCATCACAAAATTCAAAGTGATACGTTCCCACAAAAATGTTTTGATTTTGTGGAATCAGCATTTTCCAATAGAAAACTGTTCTGCTAGAAAATTTGAGTCGCTCTAATTAACTTGTACAGTTTGATAAAGTAGATCTAGTTCTACAACCCCTGCTCACAAAAGTGTGGGGATGCAGCTACAACAGCATTCACAAAATGAGAGTGCTGTAGTGAGGACCTCAGTATTATAGTCTCTTATTGGCCAAGCAAAAGAAGTCTGTACACTCAATTGATAGCATTTTCCTGTTTGTCTATATGTAACACAACAACCTTGGAATATTGCAGCTGATCACAGCCAAGATTTCAGGAAATTCTAGGCAACAATGAATAGCCCTATTGATTTCAAGGAAAATCAGAAAACAAAAAAATCTGATTGTAGAAGTATAGACTCACCTCTAGGGGGCACCTGGGGACTAGGTGTTGCCTAGCCTAGTTGCTCTTGTCCAGAGGTGGGTCACCTCTTCTTGCAACTCAGCCCCCTGGTTCCACACCCCTTTCAGGTACTCTAGTCCCGGGTCCACATAAAACAATACCAAAGTTCCAGGTTCATCAGCCTCTCTTCCTGCAGGTTAGTAAGACCTGCAGGTCCTCACCCAAGATTTTCCAAAAGATTGCTGAACAAAGTCTTGCATGAAGTACTTCTAGTCCCCCTCAACCCCCAGTGCTTTAAACCAACGCTGTCTTGGGCTCACAATGGCAAGAACCCCTTGTCTCCAGGCTTGCTTGGTCTTAACTCTGTACTAAACCCTTTTTGGGGCCCTACTAAAGAGAGAATCACCATCACCCATAAACTTTGGCCTTCTGGCTATCAGTGCCCAGGGTTCTCTTTACTCCAGCAGCTTTCCTTCACCACCTCAACTTGCAGGGTTTCCTTTCCAGCTCCCCCACCTTCCTGTTCCAGGACTTCTTGTTAGGACTCAGCCTAATACCTGTAACATTCACACTCACTCTTCTTTCAAAACACTACTTCCCAGAGTTTCCTTTCTGATCTGTCTTCCACTGCCTTGGGCTCCCTCCTTTATAAAGACCCAGCTCCTTCCCAGCTGAGTTTGATCACCAGTTATGCCTAACACCCCTACAGGTGCCTCTTTGTGGCCTAATTGGGCACCATGCTCCTGTTAACTCATTGTTAACTGGTGTGGGGCTTATATGCCCCCCCTCACAGTGATTTTGAGGAAAACCAGGCATTTCCTGCCCCTGCAGGCAGATAAATGTCTTTGGTGCCCCTCTGCCTACACATATATCAGAGGCTGCCACTTAACTTGCTGTATGGACAGATTGTGTAGCTGGAAGTCTAATGGACATGAGCAGTCATTGCGGATGGCTTTTGGTGGGAGCAGTGAGGAAAGGGTAGGGGTCGGGGGCAAGCAGCAGGGACCAGAGGGATCAGGCAGTGGCAATGGGGGAAGCAGATATGAGGGGAGGGGAGACAGGGAGGAAAAAGCGAGGACTGTTTATAATAAATCCTGGGTTTAATCAACTCATCTGCCACAAATAGTGGTTCTGGAAGAAGGGCCCTGAAGATTGAGGGGTAGGGGAACCCCACCATAGCTTGGGGGGGTGTAAAGGAGGGTTCTGGTGGGGGAGATGTCTGAATTTCTGGGGTCAGGTGGGGAGGAATGGGGGAAGGTAAATGAGTAACTGGAGGGTAAGTGTAAGGACTGTGGTGGGGGTGTCTGTACCCCCCCCCCCCATGAGCTTAATCTCCTCACCCTCACTGCATGCAGAAGAATCTGTCTGGCACCCTGTGCTGCTGACTACACATCACAGGCAGCTGCTCAATAGGCTCCTCTCTCTCCCTGGGTGTACAGCTCAGCCTACAGAATCACCGATGGGTGCCACCCTCTAGTTTTTAAGGGTTAATAATTTCTCCACATTCCATCACCCTAGGGCCTGACCGTGGGTCTGATTCTTCCCTGTCTTGAACTTTGAGGACTCCTTAAGCACAAGAATAAACGACTGTGAAGCAGGTCTGAGTGAAGAACTCTGATTGGGTCACCTCTTTCACCCACTTTGCCGAGGTGTAAATAGGTACACAAGGTGGTGGAGAATCAGGAATTCAGCACCTTACAGGATCAGGCCCAAGGACAGCTGCTGAAAACTTGTTTTTAAGGATAAAATATTGTCTAGGCCAACATTTTAATTGGCACCTAAACTGCACACACAATTACCTCCCAGACTGCTGACACCTCTCAGGTGCTGCTGTTTGGAAGTTTAGTCTCATAAATTAATCTATTTTGATCAGCAGTTACACTTCTCTGCTCAGCTATAGCTACTTTTATTAGCTGCAGTCCAGCTGTCCCATTGGTATGTTCGGCTCTTTTACAGTTTTGGTTGTGTCTGATTTCACACACACCAGGTTACACTAAGAGCTCTGTAACCGCGAAGGCCATACAGATCCTGAAAAATCAGTTGTGTTGTCTTGTGGTTGGGACAGATTTTTGTTTCTTTTTGTTATTAAAAACCAACCCTGGAAACACACAGAGGGTCCACGAGCCAGTGCAAATCAGCACATCTCCATGGCAGTCAATGAAGCTCTGCCAGTTTACACAAGCTGAGGATCTGGCCCAAAATGTGTATTTATGTTCCAGTAGGAATCCAGTAATATTTCCTCCTTATTAGTTGACAGTGATTTCTCTACACAAGGAATTAGGAAAAGGGGAGGGGTGGGGGAGGGATTCAGCCTTTCTTATGGCTTCCAGTTTAATTAAAAGCTTTACAGATCGCTGAATGCTCAGAATTCAACCTTTGGGATTATAGTGAAGAGCAATGAAAGTTGTAAGATAAATGTAGCATTTTCCATGTAAATATGTACTTCTAATTCTCAGATATTTCAGCTTCTTTGGCAGGAACTTAACCAACCAGAGGTAGCTCACTGTTTTGTCAGAGTGCTGCAAGAATAGTTCATTAATCCAAATTCAGATTAGACTCATAGAATATCAGGGTTGGAAGGGACCTCAGAAGGTCATCTAGTCCAACCCCTTGCTCAAAGCAGAACCAATCCGCAGACAGATTTTTGCCCCAGGTCCCTAAATGGCTCCCTCAAGGACTGAACTCACAACCCTGGGTTTAGTAAGGCAATGCTCAAACCACTGAGCTACTATTACCCCTCCCCCCAAATTAATAACCCTTTGTTAGAGTTAATTACATGAAGAAGGCTAGCCTCCCATTGAACTGCCAAAATGTTGAGTATCTTTATTTTTAATCATTGCACTATTTTAAATTAACTGTTTAGGCAACTTAATTAGAGGCAGGTGGTGCTGTTCCCATGATTACATAGAAGTCCTCATATTTTGACATTATGCCTAATTTGAGCTGTTAATTCAGCATGAACTGGATGCTTCTTGGATTAGTTTGGATACCACTGCAGTTTTTATGGAAGATGAGCATGTACCTTCAGATGGGAGCTGATGGTGCCGAGTACCTTTTAGAAGACACTCAACACCTCTTTCAGGTTTGGGGACCTTATTGCCTTCCCCAATAGCAAATGGTTGAGTTAAATCTAGAGCACAGAAGTAGGAGCTCCCCTTGACTTTAATGGGGTCAGGACTTCAACCCTGGGAGTCTATTGTTAGCTCTGCTACACTGGGTCAGATTCTGATCTCTTACACTCAGTGCAAATTTGGGACAACTACCATTAATATAAAAATGGAACTGCACCCATGTAACTGAGATCAGAATCTGGTCCATCAAGTTCAAAGGGGTTGGTCCAGCTTCAGATCTTTGTAAGAGAGAGCAGAATTTGACTCCAGTTAATTGACTCTCTCAGGGTTCCACACTCTCTCTTTGCTTCTACTACCTCAGGTCTAAAAAGGGAATACCAGTGTACTTCACAAGAGAGTAGTGAGGCTTACTTAAGGGTTGTAAAGTGACTGGGGAACTTTGGATAAAAGTTTACAGCAAGAAGCCTATTTTAAAGAACCTGCAAACCTTCTCCCATGGTGCCACTCATATGGGGAAAACTGTCTGAAAAATTAGTAAAGCTACAACTACCCGTATCCTCCTTCAAATACCTCCCTTCTTCAGTGATACCTTCAGAAGCCTGCCAGCTTATAACAGCAACATGTCCATGGATATTGGCAAGCTACTCTGTGCACATAACTGCCTGTTTTTAATCACCTTCTCCCTCTCTCCCAGCCTCCGCTGATTGTTTTGTCCACCTGGAGCATCTTGTCACTGACCTAGATTGTAAGCTCTGTGGGACAGGTACAGCCTCTTGCCTATATATTTGTATAGCACCAAGCACAATGGGGTCCCGATCTGTAACTGGAGCCCCTAGCTAGTGTAATATAAATACAAATGGCATTAAAAGAACCGAGTCAATTTTTAAAAATCAATATGAGATAGACAAAGAAGATTCTTTAAGTACCATATGTCCACTGAAGGTTCTCATTTTCTCCCAGAGACTGTCACTGGTTGTTGGGAGTTAGTGACAGGATTCAGCATCCAACTTTTTCCGGCTATTTGCTGGCTGGCTTTGGAGCGCTTCTTGGGCATTTCTAGCCAGCTAGTTTAACCACACTGGAGCCAGCAGAGTTAGTGCGTAGCTAAAGCGTGGAGCAGCAAAGTTTCCTTCTGATAATCTTGAGGAAGCAAGTGAAAAATCCATGATGTTGCATGAATGCTCAGTCATTTGGGAGGGATGTTGAAGTTTAAGGAGACCAATGTTATGCCTCTTCCTATTTTCCTGTGTTTAGAGTGCAGTTCTCCTGCTGTGCATTGATGTGGGTTGGGAAGAAACACTTTCTAAGCAAAGGCAGATTAGGTGCTAAACAGAAGGTATTTTTATTTTTCTACCCTATTATGCTTTTTGTGGGCCAGATTCTGCTCCCA